>NW_026875083.1:0-17481 GCF_032173495.1 Musca vetustissima
ATCAGTACACCCATAGAAATATTTCGAAGATCTTCTGCATATTTTTCACTCTAATGGGCAGTATTTTTCAAATTCTCTACAAGGAAAATATGAGAGGGAATCTAAAAAAAATTAAACTTAGTCTCACAGATCCTCCATGAAATTTAAATTGCAAATAATCTTAGCATCAACTTCTTATTTAGCCTGAAATAGATAATCTGCCAAATTAAATATAGGCCCATTGTCCATTGCTCCTTTTAAAGAATTGCCAGAAGTTACCATTACAAAATCTGCAATTTTTTCTTAACCTGCTAAATCACTTCTCCGTATTCGAGTTTTAAGGATATTTTCTTTCTACGAACTAAGTTTTTAATAATTGCACCCTCTTAATCCTAGAAGACTTAATACCTCAAGGTTATCTCCACAACTTCCAAAAACCATTTTTCTTTTATCCCCACCAACTGCAAGAGGGCAATGACACACGATTGCCTACACCTTCTTCATCCACTATACCATAACAATCAATTACACAACTACCACGATCATCTGTGTATGTGATAATAGTTTTATGTAGAGATCACGTTTTTCTTTCTTAACTAGCAAATGGCTATGGCCACGACTAGAGAACAACAACAGCAACAAAAACTAAATAATGATCTTTTCAGACCCAAAGAATGGAGTGGTGCTGCTGCTACCAAAACCCCTAGAACACCAAACCCGAATGATTGATGATCACACCATTATGTTGAAGAAAATTGTTAATTGCTACCACATAGACCAGTAAACGAACGAACGCTTTGCTCTGTTTGTTGTGTTGTGGATGTTGTTGCTGTTGTTTTTGTAGTGCATGCTGGCCGATGGCCAGCTTCTTCTTCTATTTCTTTACTGCGCATTTGGTGGTTTTGTTAACAATTTTGTTCTTTCGTTGTTTTGATTTTGGATGCAATTTAGTGTTTCAACCATAGAATTTTGTTGTTGGCTGGTGTTGTTTTTTCTTCTTTTTGTATAAAAGTAAATCTTTTGCTTATATTCCGCCATGGGGAGGCCGCTTTTTTAACTGCCCATTTACCATCAGAAATGTTGATAATGATAATGACCACCGCATTACCGTTCGAAAACAAAACGAAGAAGATTCTTACTTGGTCTTATACACAACACAAAGCCAAACAAGTTTTCAGTTTAGACGCCATTGTATTGGTATGGTGGTTAAGTTACAACCTCTTTTGTGTTGTATTATGGGTGAATTTGTATTACAGCTTTGGAAAAAAAGTATAAAGATTTTTTTTTAATTTAAGGAATAAGAGTGAAGTATGAGCGATAGAGAATTAATAATAATTAAATAATTAATATATTAAGACAAAAAAAAAACTGTTGTGATTTAACTCGTGATGTTATTTAAACATAAGAGTTTCTACAGTCTTCTAGTGATAAATTTCAGGTACGAAATCTCTTCAAAAAATAAAAAGCTTATTTATTCATCATTACATATCATGTCCCTCATAAAGTAATCCCCCTCAGGGATAATACGCGTATGACAGCGACTTTTCCAGTCCTTAAAACACCTCTGAAACACGCATTTTTGTATTTTTCAATTTTTCCTTCATCTCGTCAGTCGTAAGAAGGTGCTTTCTTTTAATCGTGTTTTTTCGGTATTGGATCTTCGGAGGAAATCTGGATCATTTATCATAACTAGGCATGACTAACCTTTTATATGGACAAATATTGGGACTTTGGTGTACAATTGCACTATTTCTACCAAACTATATTGAAGCTATATCTAAATCTGGACCGATTTTCACCAATTCCAAAAGTGTTCGTCCTTGGGTCATGAGACCTGTACTTTACTTAGAATTTGATTGGACTCTCATATCTTCTATGCGACAATACTTTTGGTATTTTGGTATTGCCTTTTTACAGGCAGAAACCGTTCTGCAGGTCCTTACGCAGCCACCAAATCAGATATTCTGGGCACACCACCCAGATCATTCCAGCAAATGAGCTACTACTACACCAAGAGGTGTAGTTGACCTTTAAATTGATACGAATTATATTGTCGTATCAATTTAAATATGTACAGGTGCTTACGTATTCAGATATTATTTAGTTACCCATTACCTCTCCAGATGGCGGAAATATAGCGCTGATCGCTTTGAAATAGTCCATGAGGATGCAGGTATTGTCGAGGACAACACCTATAATTTTCGGTGATGATTAGATAATAATTGGGATGAAGTGGACCGAAAACTTAATTATTTGTGTTTTTTAGGGTCGATCTAAATGCAACAATTATAAACCGAACATCACAACACAACCCACGGTGAAGGGTATCTGGACAAGTGATTAGTATGGGTGTACTGAATATTAGTACTGGTACTGGAAAATATGTAAGTGTAAGAAAGAGGTGCTGTTGACCCCGTCCGACTATACTGCTCCGCTCACTGGCTCTTTTAGTACTAGACTATTACTAGTACTAGAGTCTTTATAACTGACAAACAATTGAATTAGCTTTTTCTACTATTATTTTTAGCACGTAAAAACTGTACAAAGTACTTCTGCATGCCACTGTATACCCAAAGTGTCGTAAGGTATCATATAGTCGGCCTATTTGACATTGGTCTTTTCCTTACTGGCTTTTTACTGTTTATATTTTTTGGTATGGTATTTTTATGAATTTGTATTAGTTCTATGTAGACTATACTCGAAGTATATTTACGCAGATATTAGGTTGGGGGAAAATAAATCCATTATTTATAGGACTTTATTTAACATAGTTCGGTGTGTCCGATTTGTCCAAATATGCACCGTTTATTTTTATGATTTGTTGTCATTTTAAAGGTAACATTATAATGCGTCTGTCTATTTGCAAAAAAAAACTCTATTAGTCGAATTTCACAATCCTCCCTAGATACCAATTTTTTATCATTAAATAAATTTTGCGTTTGGTGCCAAGTCCGGACTGTATGGTTCCCAACCAACCTCCCGAAGTTTCTGGCGAGTCACTCTTAATGTGTGAGGCCTAGCGTTGTCCTGATGTCCAATTGTAAATGGTTTAAATCCATTATTTATAGGACTTTATTTAACATAGTTCGGTGTGTCCGATTTGTCCAAATATGCACCGTTTATTTTTATGATTTGTTGTCATTTTAAAGGTAACATTATAATGCGTCTGTCTATTTGCAAAAAAAAAAAACTCTATTAGTCGAATTTCACAATCCTCCCTAGATACCAATTTTTTATCATTAAATAAATTTTGCGTTTGGTGCCAAGTCCGGACTGTATGGTTCCCAACCAACCTCCCGAAGTTTCTGGCGAGTCACTCTTAATGTGTGAGGCCTAGCGTTGTCCTGATGTCCAATTGTAAATGGTTTAAAACTGTTTTATGGTCGATTTTTAGGTCCTGGGCGATGTTAAGACTGCTAACATTATTTCTCCGATTTTATCGATATTTTCGACGACCGACCTACCTGTGAGAGGTGCATCTTTAATTTAAAAAATTCCTGAATAGAATCTACAGAATCAAAATTGCACATAATTGGCTGTTACAATATCGGAACCATTCACAATATTAGCCGCTTGGCTTGCACTTTCTCCTTTGTCAAAGAAAAAACTGTAAAATGTACCGAATTTTCTCTTTGCTCACTTCCATTTTTAACACCCTGTAACTCACAACTGAATGCACCAAACAAAAAACAGCAAAATAATATTTTTAACTGCGAAATTTCACCCTTCAACGGAGCATAAATCTGAAATTGTTTGATCGATACTTTACGAGAAATCTATCAGTACAGCCATCTGTCGAAAAAATAAAGGATTTTTCCCCACCCTAATATATTATTACTTCTTTCTTAAAGTTTTCAGACGACTTCTCATATATTTTAGTAAAATATTTTCATATAGAATTGTGGTAGTTTCTTTTGCGTGTTTTATGTTAATGTATCATACAACTTTGTAAGGTAAAACTTAAACCATATTTCCATAATAAAAAATATTTCTTCTACATTCTCTTAACATAATCATCCGTTCATTATAACACAACAGTAAATATTTTCTCAATATTTACTACAAGAAAATAACACACAATAACTCATTTAGGTTTTTTGTGTTATAATATAATTATCTATACATCTATGTATATCTAATTATATAACGGGTAATTTTCCTCCATTGTTGTGTATTCAGCTTCTTAAATAAATCGAAAAAATGTCTGTTGGCCTCATATAAAATTCATTAGATTTGTTTTGTTAATTTAAAAGCCACCTTACCTTATAGTCATTATTTATAATGATAAACAACAATACACACCTACATTCTTGCCAGCTAATGAAAACCTATGCAGGTTTACAACTCTTTACATTAGGGGGAAACAAAATTACAACGGCAATATTCAGTTTCAACTTCCAAATCTAAATGCTACAGCAAATAAAAAAAAAACAATCCCAGTAGAAAACATTGTTGTTAAAAGATTTCAACAATAATTATCTCTCATGCTTATCTCTTGAAATATCTCCAGCGACCACGACCCAGAAAAAAGTTAAAAAAAAAAAACAGACATACAGCTACAGAGGAAAAAAAATTGTATATGCACTCACACACGACTTGGTAAGATAAACTCAAAGACATTTTTCCGTTTCAATTGTAAGAGGACTGCCGAATAGGAGGATTCGGAGGTAGTTGCATGCAACTAATGGGGCTTACCGAATATTAGGGTATTAAATAATAAACGAACTGAGAATTACAGATCAATGATCTAACTACAGACAATGATATAGATACCATATGGATTTAATCCCAACAGCGCCATCTATATATCAGCGCCATCTGATAATTACAGATCAATGATCTAACTACAGACAATGATATAGATACCACATGGATTTAATCCCAACAGCGCCATCTATATATCAGTTTTTTGATTTT
The DNA here is from genome assembly GCF_032173495.1 of Musca vetustissima. Classification (NCBI taxonomy): domain Eukaryota; kingdom Metazoa; phylum Arthropoda; class Insecta; order Diptera; family Muscidae; genus Musca; species Musca vetustissima. The sequence continues at coordinate 4,897 of NW_026875083.1, forward strand.
TTTTTTAAAGCTTCCCATTATTTGTTCCCCCTAACGCGATTCCCATTACGAGAAGATTCCTTTATGGGAGAAAACGATAGAATAGTTTATTAAAAATTACGATTTTAAAGTTCACTTCAAATGTTTCCGACCGGATACATAGATGGCGTGTTTTTGGAATTAAATGTACATGTTTATTTAGTTAGAAAGTTTAGTGTTTCTATAGTTTGCCCTTTTGAAGGAAAAATATGACCTATTAGTTCAGGTATATTTATATTTCCCTTTAATAATTCCCTACAACAAAATTATTCGGTTAAACCCCCTTTTACAAAAAATTGTAACAATCTCATCGTTCAGTTAAGTATTTTGTTTTTTGTTCCCCAGCTCAATTAATGCATGCTTTTAACTCCTATCTACCTATGTTTTTTTGTTGTTAGCTCACATGTCGGAAGATTCCCTCAAGAAAGTCAACATCCACTTCATTACAAAAAACCTATCTTGTGAGACAAATGTGGGGTGGCCACTACCATAGGTGAACTTTGTTTCTAAAGGGGGGAACTCTTGAGATATTCCATTACTGATTACATTCTAAGAAAAGGAAATCTCTCGGTTTTTTGTTTTTTTTTCTTCTGCTACACTGTGTAAACTAATATTGTTTGAGCTATTGCATACATTGTTGTTGTTGTTGACTGCCGCTTGAAGAGTCAGTCCTACATGCAATGGATACAAATACAAGCAATAGTTCACGGAATGAAATGTAATGACGATCAGCATTTAGATAACACAAAAGAAGATGGGACTGTTGTTGTCGCTGCTGCTTCGACTATAGCCCTGGGGGAGACCGTAATCATGACATGAAGTTTGATCTTTATCATTTAATTTTTTTTACTTTTTTGTTGTTGTCATTGTTGATATTTTGCGCATGCAACTCTACTCTTTTTTATTGCAGAAAAAAAAAATATTGTGGGTGTGTTGGGTCAGATGATGGAACGAAGGCTGGTACATATTTTGGTCCCATCTGTTATTTTTATTAGCATGTTTGCAATTTTTTAGCATAAACGTACTCAGTACGATTTGACGTACGACCATGTGTTATGAAGCTTGACAAGGAAAACCCAATTTGGCACAAAAATGAAAATAATTCTTGAACATTTTTGGTTAATAAATTATTATAACGTTCTACGTGGATTATCACGGCATTAAAAATGTAAATCATTGTGGAACGATGATGCACCATCTTATAGCACAGTGAAAAACTGGTCGACCCCCGTTCAAAATCGAAGGACGCGAAGTGCGTCCAAAAACAGGCAAGAACACCATAACATGAAATAAATTATATTTTTATCCCGCAAAATTTGTTTGTCACTATTAAATTCAAAGAACCTTTAAAAATCGATGCACTTTTCCAAGGAACAATCGACCGGGTGGGTCTTCCATGACGAGCCAAATCCATGGAAAGTGGATGTACTACAATCGGAGTGGAAAAATTCTCCAACTTTTAATTTGAGAGCATGAACGATGACACTCCTTTTGATTATGAATACATAAATTTTAATACCATCCACTATAGTATGGAGGGTATATTATGTCTGGTTTTCCGTTTGTAACTCATCGAAATAATCACTTCCGATCCTATAAAGTATATATATATATATATATTCTTGATCAGGGTAAAATTCTATGACGATTTATGCATGCCAGTCCGTCTGTCTGTTGTAATCACTCTAGACTCTAAACGAATTGAGATAGATCGCCAAAATTTAATATAATATGTATATAATATGTACTCGAAGTTGATAGTTTATACCCTACAAAATACGGAATTCTAAGACGATTTAGCCATCTGTTATAATCATTCTACTTTTGGGGGATATCGAGATCAAAAATTTGAACTTGAGAATAACTTATTTCGGCCCTCAATTCGGTATTTTAATATTAGGTTGGGGAACTAATCCATTATTTTTTCGGCTAAAAAAGCTCGATGGCTGTATTGATGATTTCTCGATCAAATCATGATAGCAGTCGTAACATCGCTCAGGAGCTAAAAATCGGCCATAAAACGTTTTTAAACCATTTACACAAAGCTGGATTTAACAGAAAAAATAAACAGAAAAAAATAGGATGGATCGAATTTCCATCTGCGAAGCCTAGGCCAATCGGAATGAGATAGACCCATTTCTGGAGATGAGAAATTGATCACATACGATAACCCTGTGCGAAAACGATCGTGGTCAAAGGGCGGATCAAACGGTGGCCAAACCAGGACTAACGACGAAGATTCTGCTATGCATTTGGTGGGACTGGAAGGAGATTATTTATTATGAGTTGCTTTCATATGGTCAAACACTTAATTCTGATCTCTACTGTCAAGAACTGAACCGTTTGAAGATAGCAATTGAACAGACAACGGCCAGAATTGGCCATCAGGAGAGGTGTCGTGTTCCATCAGGACAATGCTAGGCCACACATATCTACAGTGACCCACGAAATTAAATTCTCTGTACATTGGTAATGGGCTTTGCGCTCTAAATTACAAAAATTTTGAGTATTTTACCCTTACCATGCTTTGTCAATATAGGTTTTTTGCGATTTTGAGATTTAAGAAAAATATCCATTTAAAATTGTGGACATTTGTATTTGGTACAATTATTGTATGTCCCCTATATTTACATTTCATGTAACTATCGATATGCATATGGCGGAGGGTATACAATGTTAGGAACGGCCGAACTTAACGCCTTTTTCACTGGTTTTTATTAAGCCAGAAAAAATACAGTAGCCCTTGTGTTTGCCTTACGATCACTGAAATGGACATACTCAAAATAGAATCGCACTTATCTTATCGGGACCTATAGTAAAAATGTCCGCCCATTGGTACTTTAGCCTCTGAAATCCCGAAATGTAGCGATTGGAAATGTGTTTATTACGATTTTAACTGGATAGCAAAGGACATTGGATAGCGGGGAACTTTTGCTGATATACACAACTACACATTTTTTATAGGAGGGTATGTGTCTTTCGGTAGTTCCCCTAGGAATTATTTGCCCTAAATTTAAATGTAATCGGTATTTTCCGATTTTTGAAGTTTTTAAATGAATTGGTTTTAATTTATATTTTCGGTTTTCGAAAATCTATAGATTTTATGTATTTTTGTAGTTTGGTCCGGCTGTACTTACGACTATTTTACTTGTTGGCAAAGCGCGTCTATTATCCGATTGAAATAGTGTCAAACTATTTTTTTTCGGAATAAAAATCTAAAATTTTGTACTTAAAATCATATAAAGGCATAGAGTTTAGAAAAATAGCAATTTTCAATTTATCCCTCGGACAATTTCGACTGTCTTTCAGCAAAAACAAAAACATCAATAGTAACGGTACATAGGATATCCGAAAAATCGCAAAGAAAGAGAGTACTTTAAAATGTCGAATATATTCGACAAAAACACTGAAAGGGTTAAGGAATTAAGAAAGATACCTGTTTAAAACGGTGAGAGTTGTAAATGGTACACAAAAGATCCTACATTTGTGCGACTGACTTCATCTTATCGAAATGAATTTTGGAGAATAAGATACATTGTTCAACAGCTTAGACCCACCTTTCCAAGAGCCAATTTACCAAAAATTCTGTGTTGCGTTAGATCTGACTTTTTTTATAGAGCTTCATGCTAAATACTGAATCCTTCAGCAAAATTATACACGTTTGCTGACTAACAGAGGCCCAATTGTTACAATAAGCGACGAATCGATCGTTGACTTCGGGTACCCTAACACTTTAAGGGGACATCCTCATTAAAGAATGGGTATTATTTGAATTAAAATTTAATATGAAAAACTGTGCTCTTTTGGATTTATATAGTCATACATAAAATAAATAAAATTAGATTCAAGTTATAATTTACTTTTTATGACCTTTGAGGTGTAAAAACAAAACAAAAAACCATAATCACCATAAACTATAAATCCAGAGCTGAAATAAAAATCGATTTATTTAAATCCCAAATCGAAATATTGGCAATATATTCTTTCAAAACTCAAACACACACACACACTATAACATAGAACAAACATAATTGCTTTTCTGGCATACGAAAAAAATATTCCCCAAACATATTGAGACCTTTTTTATTGTATGAAAGGCAGGAGCTTGTTTCTTATTTCATTGATTTCGAACAATACGATGAAAATTTGCTTTGCTTTGAACCCGTTCACCATGGGAACAATCAGTTTATAGTAGTTTCGGTCTTTTTTCTTCGTCTTTTTCGGGACTAAATCTTGAGCACAAGAAAAAATAATGGAAAGAAAAGAAAAATACTGCCTTTGTTTTAACGAAAATCTTTTGTTTCCCATATGCCAAACCGGCGTAAGTCCCCCACCAAAAAACACCCAGAAGGCAATAAAAACCAAGATCCATACAACAACAACTACAACAAAAGAAGAACTTAAATGATGTAAAATGAATGGCAACGAGTTGGCCGTAATTTGTTTTCTTTTAATCGTTGTTACGACGACTCGAAAGATTTTGAAGATGACGCTGGCGAATTTTGTGGTAAGATTTTTCTGTATGTGTGTTGCATCTGCTGCCGGGTGATTTTGTTTTTGGTGGGGCTTTGTGCTGGCATACAAAGATTTTTGTGAAAGGTTTTTTCCGGATTTTTTTTCATGTAGAATAATTGCTAAGGCACTTGGGTAGCATAAAACAGCAACAACAAAACAATTGATGATGATGGTGGCGATGGGTATTGACTTTTTGATAACTATTGTTTCCGTAAAGGAATGGACAACAAAAAACATGACATTTATTTTCCTTAAAGGGTTTTTTTGCACTTGGTAATAAAAACGATTTTTTAAAAACAAGTTTAAAAAAATTCACTTGAAATTAAATTTTGTAAGAAAATGCCCCGAAAAAAGGAGGACGACTAAATAACCTTCTGAATACCCCAAAACATATTTTCGTCATTGTCCAGTTAGCATATTTTACGTAAACAGTTTAAGAAAAAACAAAAATAACTGGAACTTTTTTGCGGCTGGACTTAAGTTTTGCCATTCATCACTGGCAGTAGGATGATCATCATCATTATTTTTGAGGTTTTTTTTCGAAGTATCTTCAAATATGTAAACCAAAAATTGTTGCTTTTTGGGGCTAGCTATTACAAACATTCAAGTGAGTGACCAACCAAACAGCCGGTCATACATCCATCCAGTCATCCATCTAAATTCTCAAACCAGCTGGACCCAAAAGCAATTCTTTTGTTTTAATACCAACAACATATGCAACTGACATTTTTATGTGCGACCAGCCAGTTTACTATGTCGTATGTGCAGCAGCACCAGCAGCAAAAAATGCTTAAATATTTAAGAGCTATGAAAAAAACACAAAACGTCAAATGTGAAAAACGAACCAAAAAGTCAAAGAAAAATGAATGGATGTGTGGTGGAAGGATGGAGAAAAAACGTTAATGACACCAAAGATGTCATTCAAGATACAATACGGCAGTTAAAATTTACACTCATAAAAATGTTTTTGGGGAGAATAAAAAATTAAAGTCGACCGTACACCAAAACTGCATTTGAAATAAATCAGTTTTTACTACATTTTTAGTAGAAAATCATGTGTGTGGACCGGTAGAACGTTAAGTAGCGGAAAGTGTTGGATATATAGACTGATAACGAAGTCAAATGAGTGCTTAAAAAAATTATTATTATAACAATTTGACAACAAGTAAGCGAAGCAGAATTGTCGGACGTTGCCTCTTATTTGATACCCTACACAACAACTACTGAATTTAAACATTTTGAAGGGGCCTGACAGAAATTTGCATACTCTTGTGTGATAATTGTTATATTAAACCGTACTAAAACAAAGTAGTCAGCACGGACCCGTTAACATGGATCTAATAACCGATTAAAGGTAATTTCGTACACTAGAAAATTTTTAGGAGGTCTTCTCCGAGGGAAATTATGCCATAAAATATATAATTTTTTATGCAAAAGTCTTTGTCGATTCTACCCTCCAAATATTGAACGATCTGTCATGCCGATTCGTTGATCTTTTTCTACATGTAAAATTTCCTGATGTTCGGGTAATAATTGTAGCTCCCTGAGCGAAAATAAAAATACAGACAAAAAAAACTTCTTTTTTATTTTTCTTTCGAGATGAATTTCATGATTGAAGTAGCAGTGAAATGGAAAGACAGAGAATCCTTATACCTTATTTCATTCCCTAAATTTCAACAGACCATAGTCGGACTTTGGCTTTCATATGATACCCCACACAACTACCACTGAACTTAAACTTTTTGGGGAGTCTGGCACAATTACGCGATATTTACTTACTCTTGTGTGGTATTAAAAAGTAGTTGAACATATGAATCAGAATGGGATCTGTCTCTTATATCTATATATCAGAAAAAAGATTAAAGATAATTTCTGTCAAAATTTTCGGATAATGTCTTCCCGGAGTGAACTTATGCGCCATAATATGTAATTTATTACACGAAAGTTTTGGTTCATTTGACCGATCATCACCAAACGTTCATGCCTATTCGTTGACCAGATCTCGTTCTACATATAGAATTTCGTGATATTCGCGTAATTTGATAAAATTATTATTTTTTTATTTATTCTGTAGATCAGCTACGTGATTGATGTTGCAATTGAAAAGCAAGTACAGAAAATCATTTTAGCTCATTCCATTCCTTAAATTTTAACATACCATTATAAAAAACTATATCTGTCGTCTTTTACAAAACCGAACCTATGTGCAAAATTTTGTGATGATTGATCCATAACTCCGGCCTGTACTTTGATTACAAATTATAGTGGACTGACGGACACACATTGCTAGATCAATTAATCTAGTCGAGTTAAGACGATCGGTATAGGAATTTTGGGTCTATGACTATTATTTTAATGAGATTGTCCTTCAAATATCAGAAAATCGGCCAGGCAGATATGGGAGATGCATGAAACAGGGATACATATTGAAATATTTCGACCAAAAGTTTACTTATCTTCTGAGGTACCAAAATACTTAGGTTCGAAAACTCATCTAGAACTTTAGAAGGTGCGTGACCTTTAGGGTAGATACACTTTGCTAGGTCAAAAATGTGCCGCATCGAAATATTGGTTTTAGACCCCATGTTATACTTTGGACTAAACGATTTCATTCAAACATTGCACATTGTCATATTTTTTCCGCACCAGTTTAAGATCGAAGATGAGTACCTGTCCCACAAAATGGTGAACACTTTGCAAACAAAATCATTTTAAAATATCATATGAACGAACGGACTATCCGATTTGACCCAAACGTTACACAAACTCTTATATTCATCAAGCCTACATCAAGGGCGAAGGTGGACCCATTGGTCCACTCCTTCTGGCACCTCCCCCACAAATGTTCAAAATTTAAAAATTCAATACAACAGAATATAAATAAATTCATTATTTTTATGCGAACCATATCACTTTATTTAACATGCTTCGGAATGTCTGATTTGGGCCAAATATGCACCGTTTTGTTGTATGATTTGTTGCCATTTTAAAGGTAAATTCACAATGCCTCTCTCATAGAAGTCCTGCTCATTATTTGCAAAAAAACTCTAGTAGTCGATTTTCACAATTCTCTCTAGATACCAATTTTTTTATCATTAAAGAAATTTTGCAAAACAAGAACAATATGATAATCGTTGGTGCCAAGTCCGGGCGGTATTGCGGATGCATTAAAACTTCCCAACCACGCTTCCGAAGTTTCTGGCGAGTCCCTGTAGATATGTGTGGCTTAGCGTTGTCCTGGTGGAACATGACATCTCTCCTGTTGGCCAATTCTAGCCGTTTCTGGTCGATTGTAAATGGGTTAAAATGGTTTTATAGTGGATTTTTAGCTCCTGGGCGTTGTTACGACTGCTAACATACAGGTGAACTACGATCATTTCTCCGTTTTTATCGACCGACCTAACTGTGCGAGGTGCATCTTTAACATAAAAAATTCCTGAACGGAATCTACGAAACCAAAATTGCTCATAATTGGCTGTTATACCACCATTCACAATTTTAGCCTCTTGGCTAGCATTTTCGCCTTTATCGAAGAAAAGCAATAAAATGTACCGAATTTTCACTTTGTTCACTTCCATTTTTTACACCCTGAAGCTCTCAACTGAATGCACCAACAAAAAACAGCAACATAATGTTTTGTACAGTGAAATGTAGCCTTTCTAACGAGCATAATTCTGAAATTGTTTGATCGATACTTTACGAGAAATCAATCAGTACAGCCATCTGCCGAAAAATTAATGGATTTTCCCCAACTCACTCGTAATATATCTAATGTTTAACCTCTAGAAATGAGGGTCTTATCAATTTGTTGTGATGATTCGAGGAGAGAAGGTCAAGAATATAACTTAAGTCAAGAAAAGTGTTCCCATGTAAGTTAAGATCGAAATTTTCTTGTCAATTTTTAAAATAAGCATTACTTTACAATTTTGTTCATTCATCTTTATGTACAAAACCTTATGTTCTTCACATTTTCGAGTGTAACCAACAGTTTGTCCATTTCGCTGTAAATACTACAGCTGCAATGTATATGACAATCATACACACAAACATAGGCATAACCATGAACCTTGCACTCAAAGAAATGGTCGGCCGTATGGTGGACATACAGAATTATTATCTTGAGAGCTACGACCTACGCAAAGTCTTTAGTTATTTGTGTGTATTTTGTTTTTTTCGGGCTGACTTTGAAGAATTCCTTTGATAACAACATTTGTTTGAAAACTTATTGTCATGGTTGATTCTTCTTCCCTTTTGGCTTTTTTTCAAAAGCAACAACTTAGAAAATTTGTAGTCCAAATTTTGGGCTACTTTGTGGTGGTTTTTTGTTTAGGGATTTTAGAAACCACATAAAGGAGAAACATGTTTTTGAGACAACGGGTACGGTATTTTCGAGTACTGTTTTCTAATATTTAAAATAATTTGTTTTTATATTAAAAAGATAATTTAATTTCCATATCCATAAACTGTGAGTATAGCTCAAAAGGAACTTATAGCAACCAAATTACTCAAAAATTGTTTCACAACTATGAAGGATCGGAAGTCCCTCTTTATTATTGGTCGAACTTGTTCTATTTCTTATATACCTTCCAGACCCAGTTTAGTTAATTGTGAGATCTGGTCTGTTAATTATTTTTTTAGTATTGCATTGTGGTCTCTTTAGAACATGGAACATAAACTGAGAACGAACCTAATATGTGGCACCTGTTTCAATGTTTCAGCAAATACATCAGAAAAATTATGAATGTTTTTGAGTCTGAGATAATCGTAGTGAAAATATATCCCTATTCACTATGATTCTCTTCGGAAAATCCATCCAATATCAACATGTTATAATCCAAAGGTGCAGACTTCAATTGGTCAGTTTTCTCCAATCAACAATAGACAAATTATTTAAAATAATCCACAATACTCCTCTTATTAATAAAATTTAAATTTTTATTTCTGACATCCATGTTCAAGGTGTCATAAAACTCTCCCACACTTCATTAAATATACAAATATCTTGCTTTTACATTTTTAATTTGACGACATTGTTTTGTTCAACACCAAAAAAATACGACTCTCTATAAAATAACTAAAACAGCTTTGACCTCTTTGTTGATTTTTGTATTGCAATATTGTTTTCCCGAAACAGTTTCACAAAAATGTTGACCATACTATTCAATAAAAAAAACTATTCAATAAAAAACAAAACACATTTACAACGACTTTTTGCAGTTTGTTATGTTAGTTATTCATTGTGTTGTTGATTTAGCCATAAATGTTTTGTATGACATTTCAACATAAACATCAGTTTTTTTTTGTTACATATATGTATGTTAGACCTGTATACAAGTACGTTTACTATATATGTTCTGAATAAAAACATAAAATAAAACAACAGAAAATGCAGCATTTTACATTTATTTTGCGGCATGTAGTAAAATTGTGATGTGAAATTGTGTCACAGGTTTTCGCATTTTATTTTTCAAAAAAAAAAACCCTTAGGAATTTTTTTTAGGAATCCTTGCACACATTGAACAGGGATTAGACCGTCTCAGATAATTTAGAGAATAACTTAAACTTTCGGTACATGTTGAGTAATAGAATTTGAATATGTAATACGCACAAAATTCGACAGGACGGACAACTTGAATAAATAAAACCAGTAAGGAAGGTAGTAAAATCGGACTGGGCCGACTATATGATACCCTTTACCACTTTGGATATATTCTACATAGTCTCCTAACAGACGTTGCCTTTTCCAAAGATCATTGATATGAATTTTAACGAAAGATATACAAGAACTTTGGCGCACCCTTTCTATTAAATCGGACGAAAATACATATGGGTGCTATATCTAAATCTGAATCGATATTCACGAAACTTAACACACATCATTCTAGACCTAATTCAATACGCTGTGCCAAATTTCGTGCAAATCGAAAGATATATAGGGACTTTGGTATACCATTTACATTAAATCGGACGAAAATATATATGGGAGCTATATCAAACTCTGGGATGATTTTCACGAAATTAAACCCACATCTTTCTAAACTTAATTTAGTACGCTATGCCAAATTTCGGGCAAATCGAAGGATATATAGGGACTTTGGTACATCATATACATTAAATCGGACGAATATTACGCTGTGCCAAATTTCGTGTAAATCGAAATGGGATCGGATATATATGGGAGCTATATCTAAATCTGGACCGATTTTCAGGAAACTTAACACACATCATTCTAGACCTAATGCATTACTCTACGCCAGATTTCGGGCAAATCGAAAGATATATAGGGACTTGGGTACACCATTTACATTAAATCGGACGAAAATATATATGGGAGCTATATCTAAATCTGGACAGATTTTCAGGAATCTTAACACACATCATTCTAGACTTAATTAATTACGCTATGCCAAATTTCGTACAAATCGAAAGATATATAGGAACTTTGATACACCATTTACATTAAATCGGACGAAAATATATATGGGAGCTATATCTAAATCTGGACCGATTTTCAGGAAACTTACACATTTCATTCTAGACCTAGTTCATTACGCTATGCAAAATTTCGTGCAAATCGAAAGACATATAGGTACTTTGGTGCACCATTTACCTTAAATCGGACGAAAATATATATGGCAGCTATATCTAAATCTGAACCGATTTTTCCCAATTTCAATAGGGTTTGTCCTTGGGCCAAATAAATAAGCTCTGTGCTAAATTTCATCCAATTCGAATCAAAAATGCGACCTGTACTTTGTTTACAATATAACATGGACAGACGAGCGGACGGACATGGATAAATCGACTTAAAGAGTGATTCTATCTCGTTTCAGTCATTGAAAAATAAATTTTTAACCAGTGAGCGGAGCAATTTCCATGAATATCAAACTTTCTGTGGTTCTATATTCTGAGCATGGACAATATTTCGCGATATTTGCACACTTTTGACTGGCTAGAGGTCAACAAATGTTACTAATAATCAGTACAGCCCCTCTAATTACTGATCCATATTCCCTTCACCGTGGGTTGTGTTGTGATGTTCGGCTTTCAACTCGAAAAGTAAAAATAATTAAGTTTTCGGTCCATTTCATCCGAAAAATTATTATCTAATCATCAATATTATATGAATACGTAAGCACCTGTAAATATTTAAGTGTAACTCCCGCATCCGAGTACCTACGACAATATAATTCGTAGCAATTTAAAGGACAGCCACTCTTCTTGGATATACTATCAACTTCTCGGGTCGATGTCCTTCAGGTGTAAATATAAACGCTTTAAAATACAAACTTTGTAATTTTCACACAAAAGTCATGGTCAATTTGGAACGCATAATATGGCATGCTTATACTTTGGCCCGATCCCCTTCTCCTTGTAAATGTTTCGCAATGTTTGGACCGTAACTGCGGCCTCTGGAGCGACCACAAAATCAGACAAAAATAAAATTGTTGGTCCATTTCATCCCCTAAATATTAACCGATCTTTAACAATAACAATAGGGGTCTTCATTGGCCAGAACCCATCCTACATTCCAACTTTCGTGAAGATTGGTCCATAAATGTGGCCTGTATCGTGTTTACAAATTATAATGGCAGACGGACGGTAGGACACACATGTCTATATCGAACGGCTAGTCGAGATATGACGATCGGTATACTTAAAGGAGGGTCTAGGACCAATATTTCGCGGCCTTACAAACTCATGGGGCTGCACAAAGCTATAATACCCTGACAACATAATTGCTTTTCAGAGGTAATTAAAAATGCTTTTAAAAATTCACGCCTGTCAGAGGTTATTGAAAAAATTTTTAAAAAATCTACGCCAGGCAGAGGTTATTGAAACAATTTTTAAAAAATCTACGCCAGGCAGAGGTCATTCAAAACCTATTTTTAAAAAATCCACGCCAGGCAGAGGTCATTCAAAACATATTTTTAAAAAAATCCACGCCTATCATTGGGCTTTTATCGGATATAATTTCTAACATTAAAATCCCCTGTGTAATAAAATCAACGCCAAAGAACAGCATATTAAACGATCAGGAAACGCACTTCC
>NW_026875084.1:0-17028 GCF_032173495.1 Musca vetustissima
AAAAAATATTCCTTCAATAAATCCAGGCCTTGTTGAGGCTTCCTAAAGTATTGTTTAATGAATCCACGTCTTTTTGGACACTGGAAAAAGTTTTTTTATTCCAAGCATTGTTGGGTCTTTAAAAGTATTCCACTCCTTAGTTGTCTGTCCTTAGTTGTATGTACTTATATATCAGATCCATGAATAAATTAAAAATCCTCTTCCCATTACCTTTATTCATAGCTTCGAAAAATTAGTCTGGAAACTTCGAATAGCTTACCTTTTATATCTCGGCTGCCTCATAAGCTGCATACAAACTCGTTTATATGGAACTTTTCACATTTTGGTTAACCACTTTGTTCGTGGCCACAAAAGCTATACAGCCGATGAAGAAAAAATAATAAAAGAAGCGGCAAAGAGGTAAACATAGAAACGGAACCCCAAAGAAAAAAAGTAATCTCAACAGTCATTGTGCAAGAAAGTTATTCAAGAGTAGTTATTCGTCGTTACTTCAGCAATTTTTTTTGTTCGTCCTTTGTTGTTCTTGTTTTTGTTACCATATTCCTTGGCTGATGTTGTTGTTTATGTAGTTAAGAAGTGGTTAAAATTTTTAATTAAATTTACGCGCTTTTATCTGACTTAACCCTCTTCGCACAGTCAGTCAGGCCGCCAGCTTGGAACAGTAAGTAGTATGGCCAACAAGGAGACCAATAGCTCAACCCCTTCCCCCCGACTTTTTCAAAGGGGTGATCCTTTGTTTAAGGCTTTTTTACTGTTTGTTTTATCCTTATGAATAAATACCACCAGCTTGGTGTTGTTGTTGCTCTTTCTCTTGCCATTGTTGTTTGCTGTTCATTTTTCTGGCGGTAGGTAGGTAGACAGAGTGCGGAAAAAAGCTGCTGAGGATTCGTTTTTTTTTGTTTTTTACAAATTGAAAATGGGCGAAGGAAATTGGGTAGGTTGGTTGCTTGTTGTTAGCTGTTGAATAAATAAGTAGACCAAGCGGAATTTTTTTTTATTTCTTACGTTTTTTTACCTCAGGACGGAAATTACATTGGAAAATAACAATGTTTTACTCGTGGAAAAAAGGAAATCTTATAGAATTTTTAACTAATTTCTTGAGGCAAAATTTGTTTTCGAAATAGGTTTACGAATAATGAATAGAATTTTTTGAATTATGCCAAAGAGGAAGCTGAAATTAATAAAAATGGCCAAAAGGCTCTGTTATTAAAGAATATTTTTTCAAGGCCTCAACAAGGCGTGGATTTAATAAAGAATATATTTGCAAGGCCTCAACAAGGCGTGGATTTATTAAAGGAATATTTTTTCAAGGCCTCAACAAGGCGTGGATTTATAAAAGAATATTTTTTCAAGGCCTCAACAAGGCGTGGATTTATTAAACGAATATTTTTTCAAGGCCTCAACAAGGCGTGGATTTATTAAACGAATATTTTTTCAAGGCCTCAACAAGGCGTGGATTTATTAAACGAATATTTTTTCAAGGCCTCAACAAGGCGTGGATTTATTAAAGGAATATTTTTTCAAGGCCTCAACAAGGCGTGGATTTATTAAAGGAATATTTTTTCAAGGCCTCAACAAGGCGTGGATTTATTAAAGGAATATTTTTTCAAGGCCTCAACAAGGCGTGGATTTATTAAAGGAATATTTTTTCAAGGCCTCAACAAGGCGTGTGTTTATTAAAGGAATATTTTTGCAAGGCCTCAACAAGGCGTGGATTTATTAAAGGAATATTTTTGCAAGGCCTCAACAAGGCGTGGATTTATTAAAGGAATATTTTTTCAAGGCCTCAACAAGGCGTGGATTTATTAAAGGAATATTTTTTCAAGGCCTCAACAAGGCGTGGATTTATTAAAGGAATATTTTTTCAAGGCCTCAACAAGGCGTGGATTTATTAAAGGAATATTTTTTCAAGGCCTCAACAAGGCGTGGATTTATTAAAGGAATATTTTTTCAAGGCCTCAACAAGGCGTGGATTTATTAAAGGAATATTTTTTCAAGGCCTCAACAAGGCGTGGATTTATTAAAGGAATATTTTTTCAAGGCCTCAACAAGGCGTGGATTTATTAAAGGAATATTTTTTCAAGGCCTCAACAAGGCGTGGATTTATTAAAGGAATATTTTTTCAAGGCCTCAACAAGGCGTGGATTTATTAAAGGAATATTTTTTCAAGGCCTCAACAAGGCGTGGATTTATTAAAGGAATATTTTTTCAAGGCCTCAACAAGGCGTGGATTTATTAAAGGAATATTTTTTCAAGGCCTCAACAAGGCGTGGATTTATTAAAGGAATATTTTTTCAAGGCCTCAACAAGGCGTGGATTTATTAAAGGAATATTTTTTCAAGGCCTCAACAAGGCGTGGATTTATTAAAGGAATATTTTGGAAAGGCCTCAACAATGCGTGGATTTATTAAAGGAATATTTTTTCAAGGCCTCAACAAGGCGTGGATTTATTAAAGGAATATTTTTTCAAGGCCTCAACAAGGCGTGGATTTATTAAACGAATATTTTTTCAAGGCCTCAACAAGGCGTGGATTTATTAAAGGAATATTTTTTCAAGGCCTCAACAAGGCGTGGATTTATTAAAGGAATATTTTTTCAAGGCCTCAACAAGGCGTGGATTTATTAAAGGAATATTTTTTCAAGGCCTCAACAAGGCGTGGATTTATTAAAGGAATATTTTTTCAAGGCCTCAACAAGGCGTGGATTTATTAAAGGAATATTTTTTCAAGGCCTCAACAAGGCGTGGATTTATTAAAGGAATATTTTTTCAAGGCCTCAACAAGGCGTGGATTTATTAAAGAATATTTTTTCAAGGCCTCAACAAGGCGTGGATTTATTAAAGGAATATTTTTTCAAGTCCTCAACAAGGCGTGGATTTATTAAAGGAATATTTTTTCAAGGCCTCAACAAGGCGTGTAATCGAGTAATTAATATTTTGTAATCGAGTAATTAATTCTGTCATTTTCAGGGCTGTTTATGAAATTGTTTATAACTCCCCAGCTGTCGTTACTTCCTTGTAGGCCTTATTAAATGTTCTCTGGAGTTTTTAAAAATCGTAATTTCTTTGTTCTTTCCCCGTTGTTTTAAATTTTTTAATGCAGTACACAAAAAAAATTAATGACATTAAAAATACAGCTTGTGGGTAAATGAAATGCGAGGAGAACCTTTTTCTTTGCCTTAGCTCTTCATTATTTTTCTTAATTTTCCAGCCATCTTTCGGTTGTCGCAACATATTGTCACCTGAAAAGTTGTCAAAAAGGCCAACGAAGAACAACAAAAAAGAAAGTATTAATAAAGTTATTTGGGAAAGGATGTTTATGAAAGGATGTTAATGTTAGCCTTCTTGTGATTTTCCTTGAAAAAAAGTTTTTAACAACAACAATTTGTCTCAAGCCAATTGTTGGCGTTTTTTTATATTTCTTTCGCTGTTTTCTTTTTGTTAAATTACGCTTTTCAAGCCAAATATGATTTGAAGAGAGGGATGCTCCCTTCAACTCGTCAATGAAAGACATCATTCAGCTTCGTCTATGATAGACTCCCTTCAACTCGTCAATGAAAGACTCCCTTCAGCTCGTATATGATAGACTCCCTTCAGCTCGTCTATGATAGACTCCCTTCAGCTCGTCTATGATAGACTCCCTTCAGCTAGTCTATGATAGACTCCCTTCAGCTCGTCTATGATAGACTCCCTTCAGCTAGTCTATGATAGACTCCCTTCAGCTCGTCTATGATAGACTCCCTTCAGCTCGTCTATGATAGACTCCCTTCAGCTAGTCTATCGTCTATGAAAGACTCCCTGCAGCTCATCTATGAAAGACTCCCTGCAACTCGTCTATGAAAGATTCCCTGCAACTCGTCTATGAAAGACTCCCTGCTTCAGCTCGTCTATGAAAGACTCCCTGCTTCA
The DNA here is from genome assembly GCF_032173495.1 of Musca vetustissima. Classification (NCBI taxonomy): domain Eukaryota; kingdom Metazoa; phylum Arthropoda; class Insecta; order Diptera; family Muscidae; genus Musca; species Musca vetustissima. The sequence goes on from NW_026875084.1 coordinate 3,908, forward strand.
GCTCGTCTATGAAAGACTCCCTGCTTCAGCTCGTCTATGAAAGACTCCCTTCAACTCGTCTATGATAGACTCCTTTAAACTCGTCTCCCTTCAATTTATCCGTACCAACTAGAAATCTATAAGTAAATACATCCATCCCCTCTGCTGACATGTAAAGGCTATATACCCGCTTAGCTCATCATTTTGTTGACGAACGTCTATCGTTTAACCCCTTATTTTAAAGAAAATCGCTTTGAGCTACTTAATTACTCCCACCATCAAGAATCTCACTACTATATTTTCGACTTAATTTAAAGAAGGAAAAATTCTCTTCTCATTTTTTATCATTTTCTTTTTTTGATTTTAAATCTTAATTGAATACCTGGCCAGAAGGTCTAATTAGCTGAGGCAGGAAAATAAACGACAAAAGCCGAATTAAAAAAAAAAAAACGAAAAGAACATCGAATTGGGGTACAACAGTTAATCTTTACGATTTATTATTATGTTCCGCGAATGTTTTTCACTGCCCATCTTTTGGGTGTATTCGTTGATGGCATTTCTTGCCGTGATTAAGAACCAGACTCAATGGAAATTTTTCGTGGAAGACACAAACAAAAAAAGAAATGTCGTTACCATCCCACGAGATATGAATGCCTCCAACTAAGTGGTAATCAGTGCTTTGTTGGACTCAACTGTCGTCTCAACGACTAACTGCTGTTTCATTTCAAAACATTTCACATAATTAGATTCTCTTCTTTTGGTTTAATTAAAAGTTTTGTGTCCCAAAAAGATGGTCATAAGAAAGAGTTCTTAATCGGCATCGTTTCCATCGGAGAGCTTTTACCTTTGGCGAATTGTTCATTATGACGAGAAAATACCTTTGGGGGTCACCAAAAATTTGCTCAGCCAGTCATATTAACGATAGAGGTTTAATGAACTTCATTTGGTGAAAAGGTTAATTTTTGTTCGGCACAACAATAATCTGAAAATAAACAGATTGAGATTATTTTTCATTTGAAATCTGAATGGACAATCCCTTAAGACCATAAACTAAGAAAAATTAGTACAGAGCTATGGGGACAAACAACAAAGAAATTGAAGGAAATCAAATGAAAATAGGTGAAGCAGGAGGGAAGATTTAGAGACGAGCGAGAGGAAGGAGTGAAGGGTGTATTTCGTAGACGAACTGGAGGTAGTCTTTCACAGATGAGCTGAAGGAAGTCTTTCACAGACGAGCTGAACGGAGTCTTTCACAGACGAGCTGAAGGGAGTCTTTATAGGCGATCTGAAAGAAGTCTTTAATAGACGAGCTGCAGGGAGTCTTTTATGGATGAGCTAAACGGAGTATTTCATAGACGAGCTGCAGGGAGTCCTTCATTGACGACCTGCAGGGAATCTTTCATAGACGAGCTGAAGGGAGTCTTTCATAGACGAGCTGAAGGGAGTCTTTCATAGACGAGCTGAAGGGAGTCTTTCATAGACGAGCTGAAGGGAGTCTTTCATAGACAAGCTGAAGGGAGTCTTTAATAGACGAGCTGAAGGGAGTCTTTCATAGACGAGCCGATGGGAGTCTTTCATAGACGATCTGAAGGGAGTCTTTCATAGACGAGCTGAAGGGAGTATTTCATAGACGAGCTGAAGGGAGTCTTTCATAGACGAGCTGAAGGGAGTCTTTCATAGACGAGCTGAAGGGAGTCTTTCATAGACGAGCTGAAGGGAGTCTTTCATAGACGAGCTGAAGGGAGTCTTTCATAGACGAGCTGAAGGGAGTCTTTCATAGACGAGCTGAAGGGAGTCTTTCATAGACGAGCTGAAGGGAGTCTTTCATAGACGAGCTGAAGGGAGTCTTTCATAGACGAGTTGAAGGGAGTCTTTATAGGTGATCTGAAAGGAGTCTTTTATAGACGAGCTGCAGGGAGTCTTTTATGGATGAGCTAAACGGAGTTTTTCATAGACGAACTGAAGGGAGTTTTCCATAGGCGATCTGAAAGGAGTCTTTAATAGACGAGCTGCAGGGAGTTTTTTATGAATGAGCTGAACGGAGTCTTTCATAGTCGAGCTGAAGGGAGTCTTTCATAGTCGAGCTGAAGGGAGTCTTTCATAGACGAGCTGAAGGTAGTCTTTCATAGATGAGCTGCAGGGAGTCTTTCATAGACGAGCTGAAAGGAGGCTTTCATAGACGAGCTGAAAGGAGGCTTTCAAAGACGAGCTGAATGGAGTCTTTCGTAGACGAGCTGAAGGTAGTCTTTCATAGACGTGATGAAGGGAGTCTTTCATAGACGTGATAATTTATTGAGAAAATAGATGGAGTCATTATAGACGAGCTGATATGAATCTTGATAGAATATCTGAAGGGAGCTTAAGGGAGTTTTTCATTGACGAGCTGAAGGGAGTCTCTCATTGATGAGCTTCAGGGAGTCTTTCATTGACAAGCTGCAAGGAGTCTTTAATTGACGAGCTGAAGAAAGTCTTTCATAGAAGAGCTGAAGGGAGTCTTTCATGGACGTGCTGCAGGGTGTCTTATATGAACGATAAAGCTGATGGAAGTCTTTATAGACGAGCTGCAGTCAGTCTTTGTAGACGAACAGAAGGGAGTGTTTATAGACGAGCTGACGGAAGTGTATATAGATGAGTGGGAGGGAGTTTTAGTTGATGAGCTGAAGGGAATCTTTATACACCATGTCGACTAAAAATGGTTAGTGTTTCAAAGGCGGCCTTAAGTGGAGGAAGTATTCTTAAACTTCTTCCCCAAATTGTATCCCAAACTAAATGCCATCAACATGGTAATTTAATCAAAATCATTTGTAACAAACATTAACTTACATCCATTTAACACACATACATTGTGATGAGTCTTAACACAATTTCAGAACATTTGGTCAACAGACCGACCATCCATCCAAACATCCATCAATCAATCTTCGGAGTTACTTCTTTCACATCAAAAAGGTTGTGGTTGTGAAACTAATGATGATGCTGTTGCTACTCCGGCCTGTTGTTGACTGATGACAAAACATACAAGCAGTATGAACAACAGCAGTAACAACAACAACAGCGACAATATGTTGTTGCATCAAGAAGTACAACAACGACCGCATTACACTTCACATTAGACCAGTTAAGAAGAAAGCATTTTTGTTGTTGTGGATGTTCAAAAGTTTTCCAGAAGTTGATGTTCGGTGCTACTTTAGAAAATGACAAAGAATAACAAACAGCAGCATCAGCAATCGGAGAAGAAGAAGAACAATTCGTCTAAGATGTTGACAAAGAAGTTAATGTTGGCAGCGGGAAGAAGGGGGAGTAGAACGAAGTAGAAAATACAAAATGTCTTCTCAAGTAGAAATTACTTGTAAATGCTTGAAATACAAGTGCTTGAGATAATAACATTACTTTTAAGGGAAACTATTATGATTTTGTATAAAATAAAATAAAACCAGTAAGGAAAGTAGTAAAGTCGGACGGGGCCGACTCTAGGATACCCTTCACCACTATGGGTACATTAAACAGGACTATTAACATGAAATTGGATGAAATAAAATATGTGATATTTATCTAAATGTGAATCTACCTAGATTTGTCCATAAAGTGTGTAAATCGACTTCAAACAAATATAAATAGGTCATCCGGTTGACTATGTCTGTACTTCTAGAAAACGCAACTACGTAATTCTATGCTCAATTTTGTACGTTGTGCAAAATTTGATGTCAATCTGACTAACATGAGGAGTATGATGCCCAATTTGCTTGATATCGGGCGAAAAAATATATGTAAGCTATATCCACATATTAAGCGATTTCAAACAAACTTGTCACAGGTTAGGTTATACTAACTTTAGAACGTTTTGTTCCTATTGGTTCCTTGGTGCGTCAATTACATAAAATCAATCTATAATAAAATGGAGCTATATCTAAATCTGGACCGATTTTCACGAAACAAGGCAGACATCACTCTAGGCTCAATTCAGTACGTTATGCCAAATTTCGTGCAAATCGAAAGATATATAGCGACTTTGGTGAACCATTTACATGAAATCGGACGAAACTATATGTGGGAGCTATATAGAAATATGGAAATATGGCACTCTAGGCTCAATTCAGTACGTTGTGCAAAATTTCGGGCAAATCGAAAGATATATATGGATGTTGGTGCACAATTTACATGAAATCGGACGAAACTATATATGGGAGCTATATCTAAATCTGGACTGATTTTCACGAAACTTGGCAGACATAACTCTAGGCTCAATTCAGTACGTTATGCCAAATTTCGTGCAAATCGAAAGATATATATGGATTTTGGTCACAATTTACATGAAATCGGACGAAACTATATATGGTAGCTATATCTAAATCTTGACCGATTTTCACGGAGCTTGGCAGACATCATTCTAGACCTAAATGATTAGGCTGTACCAAATTTCGTGCTAATCGAAAGATATATAGGGACTTTGGGGCCCCATTTACATTAAATCGGACGAAACTATATATGTGAGCTATATCTAAATCGGGACCGATTTTCATGAAACTTGGCAGACATCATTCTAGGCCCAATTAAGTACGTTATGCCAAATTTCGTGCAAATCGAAGGATATATAGGGACTTTGGGGCACCATTTACATGAAATCGGACGAAACTATATATGGGAGCTATATCTAAATCTGGACCGATTTTCTTGAAACTGGGCAGACACCATTCTAGACTCAATTCAGTACGTTATGCCAAATTTCGTGCAAATCGAAAGATATATAGAGACTTTGGGGCACCATTTACATGAAATCGGACGAAACTATATATGGGAGCTATATCTAAATCTGGACCGATTTTCACGAAACTTGGCAGACATCACTCTAGGCTTAATTCAGTACGTTATGCCAAATTTCGTGCAAATCAAAAGATATATAGGGACTTTGGGGCACCATTTACATGAAATCGGACGAAACTATATATGGGAGCTATATCTAAATCTGGACCGATTTTCACGAAATTTGGCAGACATCATTCTAGACCTAAATGATTAGGCTGTACTAAATTTCGTGCAAATCGAAAGTTATATAGGGACTGTTTACATTAAATCGGTTAAATATATATATGGGAGCTATATCTAAATCTGAACCGATTTTTCCCAATTTCAATAGGGTTCGTCCTTGGGCCAAATAAGTGACCTATGCCAAATTTCATCCAATTCGGATCATAAATGCGACCTGTACTTTGTTTACAATTTAACATGGACAGACGGACGGACGGACGGACGGACGGACAGACGGACATGCGTAAATCGACTCAGAAAGTGATTCTATGCATATTCTCAAAAGGAACCATGGGTCTATCTCGATTATTTTTGCCTGTTACAAACATATGCACAAAGACATAATACCCTGTACCACAGTGTGGTGAAGGGTATAAATATGAAATATAACATACTTAAATAAAGGTAGAGGGGGAGGTCTGGAAAGAAGGAGAAGATATAATGAGAGTCTTTTTAGACGAGCTGAAGGGAGTATTTTAATGTAGGTTAAAGGGAGTATTTTTAGATGAGCTGAAAGAAGTCTTTATAGACGAGCTGAAGGGATTCTTTCACAGACGATGTGAGGGATTTTTTCACAGACGAACTGAAGGGAGTCTCTATAGACGAGCTGAAGGGAGTCTCTATAGACGAGCTGAAGGGAGTCTCTATAGACGAGCTGAAGGGAGTCTCTATAGACGAGCTGAAGGGAGTTTCTATAGACGAGCTGAAGGGAGTCTCTATAGACGAGCTGAAGGGAGTCTCTATAGACGAGCTGAAGGGAGTCTCTGAGCTGAAGGGAGTCTCTATAGACGAGCTGAAGGGAGTCTCTATAGACGAGCTGAAGGGAGTCTCTATAGACGAGCTGAAGGGAGTCTCATAAAGACGAGCTGAAGGGAGTCTCTATAGACGAGCTGAAGGGAGTCTCTATAGACGAGCTGAAGGGAGTCTCTATAGACGAGCTGAAGGGAGTCTCTATAGACGAGCTGAAGGGAGTCTCTATAGACGAGCTGAAGGGAGTCTCTATAGACGAGCTGAAGGGATTCTCTATAGACGAGCTGAAGGGAGTCTCTATAGACCGAGCTGAAAAAAGTCTCTATAGACGAGCTGAAGGGAGTCTCTATAGACGAGCTGAAGGGAGTCTCTATAGACGAGCTGAAGGGAGTCTCTATAGACGAGCTGAAGGGAGCTATAGTTGAGCTGAAGGGAGTCTCTATAGACGAGCTGAAGGGAGTCTTCTTTAAGAGTGAAGGGATATTTTTGATAGACGAGCTGAAGGGAGTCTCTATAAGTACGAGCTCAAAGGGAGTCTCTATAGTACGAGCTGAAGGGAGTCTCTATAGACGAGCTGAAGGGAGTCTCTATAGACGAGCTGAAGGGAGTCTCTATAGACGAGCTGAAGGGAGTCTCTATAGACGAGCTGAAGGGAGTCTCTATAGGAGCTGAAGGGAGTCTCTATAGACGAGCTGAAGGGAGTCTCTATAGACGAGTGAAGGGAGTCTCTATAGACGAGCTGAAGGGAGTCTCTATAGACGAGCTGAAGGGAGTCTCTATAGACGAGCTGAAGGTTGTCTCTATAGACGAGCTGAAGGGTGTCTCTATAGACGAGCTGAAGGGAGTCTCTATAGACGAGCTGAAGGGTGTCTCTATAGACGAGCTGAAGGGAGTCTCTATAGACGAGCTGAAGGGAGTCTCTATAGACGAGCTGAAGGGAGTCTCTATAGACGAGCTGAAGGGAGTCTTAATATTCGAGCTGAAGGGAGTCCTTATAGACGAGCTGAGTATAAAGAGAGTATTTGTACACGAGCTGAAAGGAGTCTCAATGGACTAGATGGGGAGAGTTTTATAGACGTTATTAAGGGTCTCTCTTCTCGATCGACAAGGGACCTCAGAAGAAGATTATGTAGAGGATCTAGAGACTAAACCAAATTTTCACTGCGCCAAATCCTAGAAAAGAACCACTAAAAATAAATTGACACATTCCACCTATTCGTCGACTACAAAGACGCATTCGACAGCCCTATCCGCTCAGAGGTGTTTAAAGCCATGTCTGTCCTGCAAAATTAATACGGCTATGCAAGATAAGTGGCACATATTTTCCCTTCCGTGTTTTGCATTAAAATCTCCTAGTAGAATTTTAATATCATGGCCAGGGGAACGTTCATATACGGTTTCTAGGCGCTCTTCATCTATGCGCTCTGTTCATCTTATCTTCGGTCGGAGCATGGGCGCAAATGAGACTGATGTAGAAGAAGTTCGCTTTTATACGGATTATAGCAATTTGCTCATCTACTGGAGTGAATCTGGAGACGAGGTCTTTTATTCTCCTGTTAACCATAAATCCGCAGCCAAATCCATGTCTCGTTTCATGGCAGCTATAATATAGGGCGTAATCATCTAATTTACTTACGTCAATCCCATTGCATCGCATTTCCTGTAAGGCTTTGTACTTTCCTGTAAGGCTTTGTACTTCTTGAGTACATCCGCCAAAGCGAACACTGCGCCTGTTCTTAACAACGGCCGCACATTCCAAGTGCAGATTCGCAGATCGTGGTCCTTTATACGTTTGCAGAGGTCGTCAACATTAGGTGGGTTTTGGTTTTCTTTTTTTTTGCCTTTTCATAGTAGGTTCGGTTTTCCGAGTGTGGGCAACTAACCCGACACCTCAACCCATTTTCTATAGTTCTTATGGGTGAACTCGCGGCCCATATTAGCTCACTATTTCATCGGGTGATGAAAATAGCTACCCCAGGTGACACCGCGGGGAGGTCAGTGTTCAGATGAAAGGTGGACCAAGATAAGACTGGACGTCACCATGTTAAAGTCAATCAGAGCCGTTGCTTGGTATCTATAATACCCTATGCCACCCAAATCTTATTTTAAACTGAGTTAAATAAAACTTAGCACACGTTAGGCTATACTAACTTCAGTACATTGGTCAACAGTTTGTGCGAATCGTCCTAAATTTGACTCTTTGGTGCACAATTTCCTAAAAATCGGACGAAACTATATATGGGAGCTATATCTAAATCTAAACCGATTTTCACCGATTTTAATAGGGTTCGTCCTTGAGGCAATACTTACTTACTTAGCTGACTGTTACAGAACGGTTGTTCCAAAAGCCGAGCTTAAAAAAGATTTCCAATCGCGTCGGTCTTGTGCGCAAGTCCACCAATTTGGAAGACCACGTTCCAAGATGTTGTTTTCTACTTGGTCTTTCCATCTAATTCGTGGCCTTCCCCTTCTATGGGAACCATCAGTAGGCTCATTGTACCCTACACAACTATGTAGTCAGGGTATTATAGCTTTGTGCAGCCCCAAAAGTTTGTAACGCCGCGAAATATTGGTCCTAGACCCACCTTTATGTATACCGATCGTCATATCTCGACTAGCTGAGTCGATCTAGACATGTGTGTCCGTCCGTCCGTCTGTCCATTATAATTTGTAAACACGATACAGGCCACAGTTATGGATCAATCTTCACGAAATTTTGCATGTAGGATGGGTTCTGATCGCTTTGAAATGTTCCATGAGGTTCCAGTTATGGCCAAGGACAACGCCTATAATTTTCGGTGATGATCAGATAATAATTTTGGAATGAAGTGGACCGAAAACTTAATTTTTTGTGTCATTTTCGAGTCGATCTATAGACCTCAAATGAAAGCCGAACATCACAACTCAACCCACGGTGAAGAGAATCTGGACAATAGCTGTACTGAATACTCGTAATATTCGGAAAATATGTCAGTCTGAGGTAAACAGCACCTCTAATCGTGCAAGAGGGTGCAAATATCACGAAATATTGCCCAGTCTCGAAATAAACATCCGCAGAAAATTTGAGTTCCGTGGTAGTTGTGTAGGGTATCGTATGGTCGGCCCCGTCCGACTATACTGCTCCGCTCACTGGTTTCTATCTATTTTCTTCTTTACTTACATACTTAGCTGGCTTCTGATAGAACTTTCGTTCCATAAGCCGAGCTTAAAAAGATTTCCAGGCACGTTGGTCTTGTGCAATGTTGTCTTCTACTTGACCTTTCCATCTAATTTGTGGCTTTCCCCTTCTGCGTGAACCATCAGCTGGTTCGCTTTTATATGCCTTTTTGGGGTAGTGCATCTTCATCCATACTCACAACATGACCTAACCAACGTAGTCGCTGCAGCTCAATACATCTAACAATGCCGATGTCTGAGAATAACTGGTATAACTCATGGTTCATTCGACGGCAACGCAGACCGATCTGTAGATCTTTCGGAGGAAAATAAAACCTTGGTATGTCAAAAAACACTCATACAATTAGCAAATTTTATTGAAAAAGAAAATTGATAATTTAATAATTTGCTATTTTAAAATTTAATCCCGCAGACAACCCACAATAACATCATTTGCCTCATCTTCAACCCTTCGTATTCAAATCACTAACATTATTTCTGTCAAATCCATATTTTCAAATAATATTTATTATTACTATCTAAACTAAATCTAACACAAAATTAATTTAACTTATATTTATACTTATACTTAAAAAAAAATGTAATATAAAAAATATAAATAAAATATTTAGAGTAAAAATAAAATGTTACTACAAAAACTAAATTAGAAATAAATAACCCAGTATTTCTTTTATTTAACTTGTAGATCTTTCGGAGAATTTTTCTCTCAAACACTCCAAGAGCTACCTCATATGCTTGCTTACGTACTCATTTTTCAGATCCATATAACAGCACGGGTATTATCAGCGTTTTGTAGATTGTGAGTTTGGTCCGGCGGTATATGGCCTTGCTTTTAAGTTGCTTGTTAAGACCATAGTAGCATCTGTTGGTCAACACCATACCTCTCCGAATTTCAAAACTGATGTCATCAGTTTTATTTATAAGGTATAGAAAATCTTTGACTACCTCGAAACTGTAGTTCTCAAGTTCCACAGTCTGTCCGAGTCTTGCGCGTTGATACCATCAGATTGATCTTTTCGCCATTTACTGCCAGACCCTCTTTGGCAAACTTCTTCTCAATGTGTTCAAAGTGTTCTTTGATTACCTTGATGTTCGACCCATTATATCGATGTAGTCGGCGTAGGCGAGTAACATTCTTTTCCAGCAGGATGTTAAAAAGATCAAACGACAAATCGTCACCTTGTCTCAATCCTCGTTTGGCTCTGAATAGCTCCGAGAGGTCCCTTTCGACTTTAACTGCTAACCTTGTGTCAGTTAAAGTCATCCTGCATAACCATATTAATTTTGCAGAAATACCGAACGCAGACATGGCTTTAAACACCTTTGAACGGATAGGGCTGTCGAATTCGGCTTTATAGTCCACGGATAGGTGGAATGTGTCGATGTGTTTTTTCCAGGATTTGGTGCAGAGTGAAAATCTGGTCAATAGTGGATTTGCCAGGCCTGAAGCCGCATTGGTATGGTCTAATAATGTGATTGACCATTGGCTTCAGTCTTTCACACAATATGCTGGATAACACTCTATATGCGATGGGAAGGAGACTTATTCCTCTATAGTTGACACATATCGTCTTGTCTTCTTTTTGTACACGGGACACAGGATACTGAGGTTCCAATCATTAGGCATGCATTCCTCTAGCCAAATTGTAGTAATCAGATGGCTCATGCTCCTGACCAGAATCTGACCATTAGTCTTGAATAGTTCGACTTGGTCTTTCCATCTAATTCGTGGCCTTCCCCTTCTACGGGAGCCATCAGTAGGCTCGTTTTTATATGTCTTTTGAACTGGGGCATTTTCATTCATCCGCACAACATGACCTAGCCACCGTAGTCGCTGCAGCTCAATACGACTGACTATGTTGATGTCCGCGTATAAATTGTAAAGCTCGTGGTTCATTCGACGCCGATATTCACCGTCGACGCAGATCGGCCCGTAGATCTTTCGGAGAATTTTTCTCTCAAACAACCCAAGAGCTGCCTCATCTGCTTGCGCAAGTACCCATGCTTCTGATCCATATGATAGCACGGGTAGTATCAGCGTCTTGTAAAGTGTGAGTTTGGTCTGACGGGAGGTGTCCTTACTTAGACCATAGTAGCATCTGTTGGCCATCACAATCCTTCTCCGAATTTGATGTCATTCGTTTTATTTATAGCGGTACCAAGGTATATAAAGTCTCTAACTACCTCGAAGCTGTAGTTCTCAAGTTCCACAGTTGGTCCGAGTCTACTGGACGTCTTGCGCGTTGATACCATCAGCTTGGTCTTCTCTCCGTTTACTGCCAGACCCACATTGGCAGACTCCTTATCAATTTGTTCAAAGGTGGCTGTTACCGCTTCCAATGTTCGACCCATTATATCGATGTCATCGGCGTAGGCGAGTAACATGTGTTGTTTAGTGTACAGAGTGCCATTTCTGTTCACCTTTGCGTCTCGTATGACCTTTTCCAGTAGGATGTTAAAAAGATCACACAACAAACTGTCACCTTGTCTGAATCCTCGTTCGGTATTGAAGGGCTCCGATAGGTCCTTTCCTACTTTAACTGCTGACCTTGTGTCACTTAAAGTTATCCTGCATAGCTGTATTAATTTTGCAGGAATGCAGGAACGCAGACATGGCTTTAAACACCTCTGAACGGAAAGGGCTGTCGAATGCGGCTTTATATCCAACAAATAGGTGGTATGTGTCGATGCGTTTTTCGTGGGTCTTGCCTTGAGGCAATAATTTGTTCAAAATATCATCTCATTCGGATAATAAATGTGACCTGCACTTTGTTTACAATTTAACACGGACAGACAGGACATGTATAAATTGACTGAATAAGTAATTCTATGCGTATTCTCAAAAGGAACCATGGGTCTATCTCGTTTCCTATTGCCTATTCCAAAATCAAAAGGTCTTCTTATAGAATACTAAGAGGTCCATTTAGAGAAGACCAAGAGGCCTTCTTTAAAAAAACCAAGTGGTATTCTTCTACATGACCAGAAATCCTCATATAGGAGTCCAAGAGGTCTTCTCATAGAAGCCAAAGATGTATTCTCATTGGAAGACCAAGATGTTTTCTTATAGAAGGCCAAGAGGTCTTCTATAAGAACATCAAGAGGTCTTCTTATAGAAAAAGATCATGCGTTTATATTATTTTCATTTTCGAAGACCATGAAGTCTTCTTATAGAAGACTATGAGGACTTCTTATAGAAGACTACGAGGACTTCTTATAGAAGATCAAGAGGCCTTCTTATAGAAGATCAAGAGATATTCTTATAGTACACCAAGAAGCCTTCTTATAGAACACCAAGAGGTCTTCTCATAGAAGACCAAGAGGTCTTTATACCCTTCACCACACTGTGGTACAGGGTATTATGTCTATGTGCATATGTTAGTAACAGGCAAAAGGAAACGAGATATACACATGGTTCCTTTTGAGAATAAGGTCTAGGACCAATATTTAAAACCATAATCGGTTTGTAGAAATGTCGGTATAGGTACACTTTTTGGTATGTTCCCTATACTTTTATTTCAAGTACCTGTCAGTATATCTATGGTGGAGGGTATCCAAAGTTCGGCCCGGCCGAACTTATTTTATAAATGATTTGAAGAAGATCAAGAGGTATTTTTATTAAGGATTTCAAAAAGACAAATAGATATTCTTGGACTTCTTTTCATTAAATGTTTGAATGACGTAGGGGATGATAGATACCAAGCAACGGCTCTGATTGGCTTTAACTGGGCGAAGTCCAGGCTTATCTTGGTCCCTCTTTCATCTCAATTGTGGACACTGACCTCCCCGCGGTGCCACCTGGGGAGCTATTATCATCACCCACGATGAAATAGTGAGCTAATATGTGCCGCGAGTTCACCCATAAGAACTATAAAAAAATGGGTTGAGGCGTCGGGTTAGTTGCCCACTCTCGGAAAACCCAACCTACTATGAAAAAGCTAAGAAAAAGAAAACCAAACCCCCTTAATGTTGACGACCCCCGCAAACGTATAAAGGACCACGATCTGCGAATCAGCACTTGGAATGTGCGCACGTTGTGTTCGCTTTGGCGGAAATACTCAAGAAGTACAAAGCCGATATTATTGCCTTACAGGAAATGCGATGGAAAGGGACAGGCGTAAGTAAGTCCCTGTATTATAGCTGCCATGAAACGAGACATGAATCTGGCTGCGGATTTATGGATAACAGGAGAA
>NW_026875085.1:0-17155 GCF_032173495.1 Musca vetustissima
ACAGCGAAAAAACATCAACAACATCATCGATAAACTAAACAAACCAATAATAACAGCAGCTACAACAACAACAAAACAAAAGTGAGCATTTCAATTGTCATGCCATGTTGAGGATGTGGTTGTTGGTTGGAACGAAAAGAAAAAAACTGCATCCTAAATAGTCATCAATGCAGCAGCAGCATCACCAGCTGCAGCAGAATGAGTGTCGCTCATCCGTATTCCCATTATTGTCGGCGGGAGCACTGCCATCCGTGGCATCAATACCTCCATTGTTGACAACCAAGGAAAGTTATTTAACTCGTTAGGATGTCATCGACGTCTATTGACAATGTCTATGCATTTGAATGCATTTTTGCTGTTGTTGTTGTGGTTGTCATTGCAGTTTTTGTTTTTCTTGGACCTTTTTATTTCAAGTAGTTGTTTCTGCTACCAACTCACTGTGGATGTTGTTGTTGGTTTTATTGCAGTTGTTGTCCTTTATTGCTGTTATTTGCAAATTTAAATTGATTTGCTGTGATTTATTTATTCTGCTTTTGGAATGTCTTTTGGCCTCTGGACCCCCATCATTCCATTAGTGGATCCGTCTCCCCTCCGCATCCTCATCCTCCCACTCTCCTACACTTGTTATGATGTTGTTGTTGCTGTTGGGTAGTTGGTTGTTTTATTTTCTTGTTGGGGAATTAGATATTTGCCAGTGGTAATCATCGAATATAGTTTTTGTTGTTGTTGCTGCTGTTTTTTTGTTCTGCACTGCATTTGAAAGTGGTTGTTGACGACATTTTTTGTTGTTGTTGTTACTGCTGTTTTTTTTTATTTTTGGAGTAATTATTGAGTTGTTCCTGATGGTTGGCTGTTTGGTTGTTAACTGGATGTCTGTTAGTTATTTGTTGTAGTTTTTTTTTCTAATTAATTTTTTCTTGTTGTTGTTGTCTATTGCTGCTACTGCTGGTTGTTGACTTGTCACCACTTCTGCACAGACACTGCACTAATTGAGTGGTAATTATTTACTTGACATTTGTCAATTACCCCAACGAAACAGGCAAGCCGGGCAGGCAGGCGGACAGGCATGCAATTGGACACAAAATCGTAAGCCGTAACTTCCATTACTGTTCTGCAAATTGTGATAGACAGAAAGAAAATTGATTTAAATAAATCAAAGCTCTTTTGGTTAAGTTTTTTTATTGCTGTGTTTTTTTTTCTATTTTCAATTCGTTTCTCCATCATTCAAAGTGTTTTTTGTTTTGTCGTTTTCTCGAAACCAATATGCAAATAAACCACCCAAACGAATTGTAAGCTAAACAAGAAATTGATCCATGTTTTAAGTAGCTGACATTTACTAGGAACAAGCATGCAACTAATAGCAGAAATCAAATTCAATTGCCATTGCTAAAATGACTTACAACATTACACAACAAAAGAGATTTGTAAAAAGGGAGGGGAATTCGATTTTAGAAATGCAGTTAGAATATTTAAGTAGGTGGGATTTTAGAACACCACTGATACTCCTCGATTTTAATATGGAAATTTAAAAATAGGAATAGGAATTTCAGCAACAACATTTCCGTTCCGGGTATATAGTTTATAAAAAATTTGAATCTACAAGAAATATATATTTTTTAATTACTGGTATATTTTCTGCCTGAATTTAAGAAACAAAATATGTTAAAAAAAAAACAAATTTCATTGACTTTACTAAACAACTTAAAAATAAAAAAATATATTCTTTGAACATAGATTAAAACCACTGAGCGGAGCACAACTTCCACGAAAATTAAACTTTTTGTAGTTCTGTATTCTGATCTTGGGCAATATTGACCTTCACCGTCCGTTGAGTGGTTATGTTCGGCTTTCAATTATGGCCTATAGATCGACACGAAAAAACACAACAAATTAAGTCTTCGGTCCACTTTATTCCAATATTATTATCTGATGATCGTCCAAAATTATAGGCGCTGTCCTTGACCATACCTGGATCCTCATGGGAAATTTCAAAGCGATCAGCGATAATTACTAAATAATATATGAATACGTAACCACCTGAAAATATTTAAGTGTAACTCCCACATCCGATCACATATGCAATCAACTTCTCGGGTCTTTGTTCTTCAGGGGTAATAGAATACAAATTTTGTCATTTTTCACACAAAAGTCATGGTCCATTTGACCCACTAAATATTGACCGATCTTCATCAAAACAGGCATGCTTATTCTTTGACCCAATCCCCTTCTCCATGCAACCCCCTTCTCCATTTGGGCCATAATTGCGGCCTCTGGAGCGACCAGAAAAACCGACATAAAGTTTTTGGTCCATTTCATCCCCTAAATATTAACCGGTCTTTCCCAAAAATAATAGGGGTCTTCATACATATTATAATGGACAGATGGACGGACGGACACACATGTCTAGAACAACTCAGCTAGTCGAGATATGACGATCGGTATACTTAAAGGTGGGTCTAGGACCAATATTTCGCGGCGTTACAAACTTTTGGGACTGCACAAAGCTATAATACCCTGACAACATAGTTGTGTAGGGTATACAAATATATATTCCTTTCAGGGACAATTTTTTGTTAAGTTTTTTTATGATTAAAACATGAATTATTTGAGCAAATATTTTATAAGGAAAAAAACAATGGTAGGTTTAAATAAAAAAAATGAAGAATATTCTATGCTTGAATTTAAAACAACGTAACTATGTTGTACGGGTATTATGGTGTGTGTGGCTCCAAGAGTTTGCAATGATGCGAAATATTGGATCTAGACCCATCTTTTTGTATACCGATCATATCTCTGTAATTTGTAAACACGATACAGGACCCCTATAGTTTTTGGTAATGATACGTTATTATTTAGGGGATGAAATGGACCAACAACTTTTTTGTGTACGCTCTAGAGACCATAATTATGACCCGAACGTCAAGAGAAAGGGGTCTGGTCATAGAATAAGCTTGACTGTTTTGATGAATACGGTCAATATTTAGCGAGTCAAATTAACCCAGATTTTGTGTGGAAAAATACAAAATTTGTATTCTGGAGCGTATATATTAGGATGGGGAAAAAGAAACTCATTATGAAACTGTCGATAAAATCGGAGAAATGATCGAAGTTGACCGGCATGTTAGCAGGAGCTAAAAATCGACCATAAAACTGTTTTAAACCATTTACACAAAGCTGGATTCAAAAAGAAGATCGGTGTTTGGGTGCCACACCAATTAACAGAAAAAATAGATTGGATCGAATTTCCATCTACGAAGCCTTGTCCAAACGGATTGAGATAGACCCATTTCTTAAATGGAAGTTGACTGCAGATGAGAAATGGATCACATACGGTAACCCTGTGTGAAAACGATCGTGGTCAAAGAGCGGTGAAGCACCTCAAAAGGCCAGAAACGGCCAGAATTAACTAGCTTTGGCCACCGTTTGAGGTGCTTCACCGCTCTTTGATCCATTTCTCATCTGCAGTCACCTTCCATTGAAGAAATGGGATGCATTACAGTCCGGACTTGTCACCAAGCGATTATAATCTTTTTCTAGCATTGCAAAATGTCTTTATTGATAAAAATTGGTATCTAGGGAGGATTGTAAAAATCGACTACTAGAGTTTTTTTTTGCAAATAGAGAGTAGGATTTCTATGAGAGAGGCATTACGAAGTTACCTTTAAAATGGCAAAAAATCACACAACAAAACGGTGCATATTTGGCCCAAATCGGACATTCCGAAGCATGTTAAATAAAGTCCTATAGTTCATAAAAAAATAATGGATTTCTTTCCATGGATTTCCAAGGTGGATTAAATTGAAATTAAAAAAATATATATATTCCAAGCGTGGATTTTTCAAAACAACCTGGATTTCGACGATGATTTTCAAATCAACACTTTGGAATTTTTAACACTATTTTCTCAGACGATTTAAGCCATAAGCCAAGGGTTTTTAAATAAAATTTTACAGGACAGGAATTTGAATTTAATTCGCATATGCAAGTTTCGCATATGCGAAGCCACATATCCCAATATGCCTGATGAGCCGCTTAACCAACGGCGAGCCGCGTCGCATAATGGTGGGTACGTAGGTTCTTCTCCAGGCATTCCTTTTCATTGCAAAAGGTAGATCATCAAGCTCGACTCGAAAAAGTATAAATAATCACTTAAAATTTGAAGGACTCTAATTATAGTTCAGTAACTATTGCGACCAGAAGCCAGTAGAGGACTTTAAGTGTCTAAAGCTTCGATTTAAAATAAACCAATGGCTAACAGTGTCATTCGGTATAAAACTGTGAAATAAACATTCGACTTTTCTAATACTTATACATGAGGTTATGTCCACATAATTAGGGCCTTGTCTGTTTCTTTAAAAAATCGGAAGAAAGCTTAAATGACAGAACATTTACCACCGATATTTTCAATACCATTGATATTTTCTTACCATAGAATGTCAGGTTACTCTCGAAGGACCAACTTCCAGCAACTAAAAGACAATGACGATTATAGCACCAACGGTATTTGCAAAAATATTATTTATAAATACGCTCTTATACTCCCTATAAAAATAGTCCCTAAAAATATATTTTCTTCAAAAATCCACATTCCATGCTTCAGTAGTCCATGAACAAATGCTTTTCTTTTATTATCTGAAAAATTGTTCTTCTAAGACTTCTATTGGACGCTGAAGAAGTTTTCATAAAAAAAAAAACAATACTACACCCTTCGATCGTCCCTGAAAAAATTATTCTTTAAAAAAATCTACGATACTGATATTTGCTAAAAAATAATCCACACTTATTGGTGGGAAAATTTGACAATATAAGTTCCCAAGTTTCCATATTTTTGTTTCTCTATACCTGTTCTTGTTTGCTCCACCTTCTATTGGAAGGATTTGAAAGGCAAATTGGAAAAGCGCACGTATGCAGTAGATATTGCAGCATGCATTCTGTCTGAAAAAAGAGGGCGTGATAAGTACCATGTGAATGTGTTTCCTTGATGTCGTTACATCATCTAGGACAATAACAATAACTAGGGAGAAAAATGAGTGCAATCATGAATATAATTGACAACAACAAAAAAGGCATTACATAAATTCCTATCCTATTTTTATTGTTTATTCTCGTGGCGATGTTCAAAAGAAAAAAATAAATTTGAAAAAAAATAGTCACAGTAGAAGGATTAAAAGCTATATTACTCTTAAGATTTTCAATGGGCTGGTAAATCAATACCAATGCTTGTTAAGGTTTGTAACTTTGCACATATATAATTGAAGATTTAAAAGGGAAAAAATATCTTACAACAAATTTTTGTTATTGTTTTGTTGTTGTTTTTTGTAATTAAAGAAAAGTCCTTATTTTTGATGGCGGGCATGATAACTCCTCACTGGAACATCGGAATCCGAAAATTCCAACGGTTTTAGAAAGAGTACATGTCTGGCTCTCGTATGAACTAGGATTATTGACATCGCTCTAAAATTATCAAAATGGCAGGCCTTTGAAAAAATTTTTTTGTGGAAAATCGCCGATTTTTGACTAAAAATTAAGTTAAACCAGTAAGGAAAGTAGTAAAGTCGGACGGGGCCGACTATATGATACCCTTCACCACTATGGGTATATTAAACAGGACTCTTAACATGTAATTGGATGAAAAAAAGTAATATTTATCTAAATGTGAATCTACCTAGATCTATCCATAAAGTATGTTAATCGACTTCAAACAAATATAAATAAGTCCGTTGGGCTATGTCTGTACTTCTAGAAAACGCAACTACGTAATTGTATGCTCAATTTTGTGCGTTGTGCACAATTTGATGTCAATCTGACTAACATGAGGAGTCTGATGCCCAATTTACTTGAAATCGGTCGAAAATATATATGGAAGCTCTATCCAAATATTAATCTATTTCAAACAAACTTGTCACAGGTTAGGTTATACTAATTTCAGAACGTTTTGTTTCTATTGGTTCCTTAGTACGTCAATTACTTAAAATCAATCTATAATAAAAGGGAGCTATATCTAAATCTGGACCGATTTTCACGAAACTTGGCAGACATCATTCTAGGCTCAATTCAGTACGTTATGACAAATTTCGTGCAAATCGAAAGTTATGTAGGGACTTTGGGGCACCATTTACATGAAATCGTACGAAACTATATGTGGGAGCTATATCTAAATCTGGGCCGATTTTCTCGAAACTTGGTAGACATCATTCTAGGCTCAATTCAGTGCGTTATGCCAAATTTCGTGCAAATCGAAAGTTATATAGGGACTTTGAGGCACCATTTACATGAAATCGGACGAAACTATATATGGGAGCTATATCTAAATCTGGACCGATTTTCTCCAAACTTGGCAGACATCACTCTAGGCTTAATTCAGTACGTTATGCCAAATTTCGTGCAAATCAAAAGATATATAGGGACTTTGGGGCACCATTTGCATGAAATCGTACGAAACTATATATGGGAGCTATATATAAATCTGGACCGATTTTCTCGAAACTTGGTAGACATCATTCCAGGCTCAATTCAGTACGTTATGCCAAATTTCGTGCAAATCGAAAGTTATATAGGGACTTTGAGGCACCATTTACATGAAATCGGACGAAACTATATATGGGAGCTATATCTAAATTTGGACCGATTTTCTCCAAACTTGGCAGACATCACTCTAGGCTTAATTCAGTACGTTATGCCAAATTTCGTGCAAATCGAAAGTTATATAGGGACTTTGAGGCACCATTTACATGAAATCGGACGAAACTATATATGGGAGCTATATCTAAATCTGGACCGATTTTCTCCAAACTTGGCAGACATCACTCTAGGCTTGATTCAGTACGTTATGCCAAATTTCGTGCAAATCAAAAGATATATACGGACTTTGGGGCACCATTTACATGAAATCGTACGAAACTATATATGGGAGCTAAATCTAAATCTGGACCGATTTTCTCCAAACTTGTTAGACATCATTCTAAGCTCAATTCAGTACGTTATGCCAAATTTCGCGCAAATCGAAAGATATATAGGGACTTTGGGGCACCTTTTACATGAAATCGGACGAAACTATATATGGGAGCTATATCTAAATCTGGACCGATTTTCTCCAAACTTGGCAGACATCACTCTAGGCTTAATTCAGTACGTTATACCAAATTTCGTGCAAATCAAAAGATATATAGGAACTTTGGGGCACCATATACATGAAATCGGACGAAACTATATATGGGAGCTATATCTAAATCTGGACCGATTTTCACGAAACTTGGCAGACATCATTCTAGACCTAAATGATTAAGCTGTACCAAATTTCGTGCAAATCGAAAGATATATAGGGGTCGTTTACATTAAATCGGTTAAATATATATATGGGAGCTATATCTAAATCTGAACCGATTTTTCCCAATTTCAATAGGGTTCGTCCTTGGGCCGAATAAGTGACCTATGCCAAATTTCATTCAATTCGGATCATAAATGCGACCTGTACTTTGTTTACAATTTAACATGGACAGACAGACAGACAGACAGACGGACAGACGGACGGACGGACGGACATGCATAAATCGACTTAGAAAGTGATTCTATGCATATTCTCAAAAGGAACCATGTGTCTATCTCGTTTCCTTTTGCCTGTTACAAACATATGCACAAAGACATAATACCCTGTACCACAGTGTGGTGAAGGGTATAAAAATAAGGAAGATCTTCACCGATTGGCTTTATCCTAGTTCATACGATAGCTATTTGGAATCGATTGGGTTATTAGTTTTTGAGTTATCGAACCCGCCATTCGCAAAAGAGAAAAACGCGTTTAAAGTTTGAGAAGCCCTTTAGCCGTCACTTGATGCTGACACAATAGATCGGCTATATTTTCAAGAGTTCTTGAGATTTTCACTTTTTTTCAATTTTGTAGGAACATTCTTGAATTAGTGTGGAATCGAATTAAATAAAAAATTGACCCCGAGAATGGGGGGTCCCCTTAAAGGGCCACATAAAGTTTTAAATGCAATGAAACCTGCAGGGCCAGAAGTATGCTACGTAAATTCAGAATCCGAATAAATATGAAACTATTTCTTTCTTATTTCCAACTAAAAATCTATACGGCCCAATCGGAATGAAATTACTTCTGTCCTCCAAAATCCTTATCAGTCTTCAGTTTTTAAACTGGTTTTAAATAATTGATTCTTTCAAAAATTAAGACATCACAATATTTTCTTTACAATTGACATTTATTTATTTATTTTTTTGTCGTATCATATCAGCCATTAGTTTTTTTTCATTTTCACAAATGCTCTTAAATTAACTTCTACAGGTTGTTCCTAAAATTTGTGTGTGTGTGTGCGCCTCATATTTACTTTTTTTCGAGTAACTATCTTTTACGGATATTTGAAAATAATTTTTTGCTATCAAATCTAGCAGCTACTATTTCCGGTGTCTGTTTCTGACACTCAAATGCAGACGATATGCATGTCTCCCGAAATGGAATCCAAACGCACACACATAAACTCACTCTCTCTCTCACACACACACACACACGTCTACATTCAATTTATGTTCTGTCAAATTCCTAAATGTGTCGTTAGGTAACATGTCATTGGGAAAATTGCTTAAATTGTTGCAAATGTCGATAACAGTTGGAGAAAAGTGTTTCATTTTGTTTTTCTTCTATTTTTAGGATTTTTTTTTTGTTTTAGGAAAAGAAGAAATTAAGAAAACTGAATTGAAATGTCAATGTTAACATTTTGACATTTCAATTTAGCAAAAGGTATGGAAACCGATTTCTTTTTTTCTTAATGTTTGGGATATCTTGTATTATCTGAAACGTGTTTAAAATCAATTAGCAAGGGAGTCGTCTTGGGTTCTTGGACGGAATTAAGACATTAAGGTAGCGAGAAGGAAATTTATTAATATTTTAGGAAGGTGTAGGTGACAGCTTGGAACATTGGCATTTTTTGTTGTGATAACTAAACACTTAGAAGGAATTAAATATTTATGTATGTCATTTTAGGAGGTATAACTTAATGAGCCTATATTGGAAAATCAGCTTTATTGGTCGAGTATCCTTTAAAGAGTATTAAAATTAAAAAAAAATATCCTAAAGAGTATTAAGATTAAAATAAATAATAAAGTTTATATCCTATAAAACTTCTTTGTGAGTGTATTATAACTTTGTGTGGCCCCGAGTGCTTTAACACGGCCCAAGGTTCCACCGAAATGGCTGCTGTCTGTTAAAATACCCTATAGATTGCAATTGTAACGATAGCTTGAAATTTTTACTGCTAGGATGTTCAGCATTGCAAAACTGGTCCATTCTAGATATACTGCCCCATTTTGGTATTTGTTTAAGGTTTCAGTCGCCGGAAAGTTTTGAAATTTGTCATTCTTGGTTTTCATGCTACCAAACATGAGCAATATCTTTCGGAATAGCCACATCAACGGAACCCAAGCTGTTTTCGGTATTTGGAAGGCCTTAGTATTTCGGATGCCTAGTTAAAAAAGCTTCTTCCCAGAATAGGTTTCCCAATATAGGTTCATGTTTTGACGTAGTCCTCATCTAAAGGAGGACTACATGCAACAAAACGGGAATGAAGTTTGGCATTACAGATTTTTATACCATACACAACAAAGTTGTCAGGATATTATAGCTTTGTGCAGCTCCAAGAGTACGTAAGGCCGCGAAATATTGATCCTTTAAGCATACCGATCTCATATATCTACTAGTTGAGTCGATCTAGACATGTGTGTCAGTCCGTCCGGATGTCCATTATAATTTGTAAACACGATACAGGCCACAGTTCTGCATGTAGGATGGGTTGTTTTTGGTAAAAATTGGTTAATATTCAGGGAATTTTTACATGGGGAAGGGGATCGGGCCAAAAAATGAACATGTCTGTTTTGATAAAAAGGAACATGTCTGTTTTGATAAAAAGGAACATGTCTGTTTTGATAAAAACCGGACCCTGACTTTTGTGTGAAAAATAACAAAATTTGTATTCTATAGCGTATATATTTACCCCTGAAGGACATAGACCCGAGAAGTTGACAGTATATCCAAGAGGAGTGGTTGACCTTTAAATTGATACATAGATTACATTGATTACATAGTCGTATGTACTGTGATGTGTATAAATACATGTAAATATTTACAGGTGCTTACGTGTTCAGATATTATTTAGTAACCCATTATCACAATGGAGGGCGAAAATATGATCGCTTTGAAATGTTCCATGATATTCCAGTTATGGTCAAGAACAACGTCTATACTTTTTAGCGATGATCAGATACAAATTTTTGGGATGAAGTGGACCGAAAACTTTGTTGTTGTTGTTTTTTTCGAGTCGATCTATAGGCCACAATTATAAACCGAACATCACAACACAACCCACGGAATATGGACAAGTAATTAGAAGGTCTGTACTTAATATTAGTAATATTCGGAAAATATATCAGTGTAAAGAAGAGGTGCTTTTGACCTCTAATCGGTCTTCCATACCTAGTAGGCTATCCCTTCTCTGAAGGGTGATCTCCTATGCCCTTCTGTGGATGTAAGCTAGAACGGTGGTCTCTGCCACCTGTGAAGGCTAGCCTCCTACACCTAGTAGCACCGACGTAGCCAGAGTCCCGAACACCAAAATGATTTTTTGATAGGTCTGTATACTGCACAGCCTAGTATTCTTCGCTTCAGTGGATAATATGCCGACTTTCTCTACCCGGAATAGGTATAGGTTATACTAGTTATCCCTATATAAATAGAATGCTGGTTTTCTATAGCTACTTGACAAGCTTTATATAGCCGAAAGGCTGGATTCGTTAGTTAGAAATCTGACATTCTATATGTAAATAACTAGTTGTCTGCGCTTCTGGGGGTAACAAGCTTGGCAAATGGTCCTTCTAGATAGACTCCTGGTCCTAGATAGACTCTAAGAATTTGAACAAGGACATACTTTCAAACAAGATGCGCATGAAAGGTACCCAATATATTTCTAGATTTATCTTTAAGCTAGGATTGTTAAAATATTTGCAATTTTGTTCACAAAGAACAAATGACAATTTGGTAGAAAAAAAACAAACAAACAAAATGGAACTGTTCCTCATAACGACGACAATTGAAGTGAAGGAAAAAAGGTATTGACTCAAAAAACCATTGAGTAGAGCAGTATAGTCGGAAAGGGCCGAAATTTTAACTTTATGCGGTTCTATTTTCTGAGCATGGGCAATATTTCGCGATATTTGCACCGTGTTGACAAATTATGGGTCAAGTGCTCCACTTTCTAACATCGGCATATTTTAAAAACCTTTTTTCCCACGGGGTTAATTTTTACGTCATTAAATAAAATGTAGATCACTTTAGGTTTTGATTGATTTGACAGAGATTGACCGATCACCATCTAAATAGCCGTTCTAGGTATTTAGTCAGATCGCCTTCACGGTGTAAATTATGCGATGTTCTTCATATAATAATGGCCTCTAGAGCGGCCAGAATATCTGGCAAAAATAAATTTTTAGGCTGATTGTCCCCCAAATATCACCTCCACATCGCCGAAAATTATAGGCGTTGTCCTTGGCCAAAACCGGAACTTCATGTAATATTCCACCTTTAATAAATCAATTTTCACCTCGAAATATTTACGTTTAACTCCCACATCCAAATACCTACAACAATATATTCGGTTGGGGGAAAAAGAAATCCATTATTTTTATATGAACTATATGGCTTTATTTAACATACTTCGGAATGTCCGATTTGGTGGAACACGACATCTCTCCCGTTGACCAATTCTGGACGTTCCTGGTTAATTGTTTTTTTTTTTTTTTAGATGGTGCAGTTATTGACAGTAGAGTTCAGAATTTAGCGTTTGGCCATATGGATGCAACTTATTATAAATAATCTCCTTCCAGTCCCACCAAATGCATAGCTGAACCTACCTGGCCGTTTGTCTAGTAACCACGATCGTTTTCGCATAGGGTTATCATATGTGATCCATTTCTCATCTACAGTCATTATCCGTTTAAGAAATTGGTCTATCTCATTCCGTTCGACAAAGGCTTCGCAAATGGAAATGGGATCCATGCTATTTGTTTCTGTTAATTGGTGTGGCATCCAAACATCGAGCGTCTTTTTGTATCCAGCTTTGTGCAAATGGTTTAAAACTGTTTTATGATCGATTTTTACCTCCTGGGCGATGTTACGACCGGGCGATGTTACGATAATTTTTTCGACATTTTCCACGACCGGACTAATGGATTTCTTTTACCCAACCTAATAATTGGTTTCCATTTTAGACGTCAACCACTCCTCTTGAATATACTATCAAATTCTCGGGTCTATGTCTTTCAGGAATAAATCAATACGCACCGGAATAGAATTTTTGTCATTTTTCACTCAAAAGTCTGGGTCCATTTGACCTGCTAAATATTGAGCGATCTTCATCAAAACAGTCATTTTTATTCTTTGACCAGATTCCCTTCCTGGCGTAAAATTTTGTGGTGTTCGGGTCATAATTGTGGACTCTAGAGCTACCACGACCGGACTAATGGATTTCTTTTACCCAACCTAACAATTGGTTTCCATTTTAGACGTCGACCACTCCTCTTGGATATACTATCAAATTATCGGGTCTATGTCCTTCAGGAATAAATCAATACGCACCGGAATAGAATTTTTGTCATTTTTCACTCAAAAGTCTGGGTCCATTTGACCTGCTAAATATTGAGCGATCTTCATCAAAACAGTCATTTTTATTCTTTGACCAGATTCCCTTCCTGGCGTAAAATTTTGTGGTGTTCGGGTCATAATTGTGGACACTAGAGCTACCAGAAAAACAGACAAAAATAAAGTTTTTTGTCCATTTTATCTCCTAAATATGAAGGGATCATTAACAAAACCAATAAGGGGGTCTCTTTGGCCAAAACGCATCCTACATGCAAAATTTCATAACGATTGGGCTATAACTGTGGCCTGTATCGTGTTTATAAATTATGATGGACTGACTGACGGACAGATCTACTCAGCTAGTCGAGATATGACGATCGGTATACTAAAAGTTGGGTCTAGAATCAATATTTCGAGGCGTTACAAACTCTTGGGGCGACAAAATGCTACAATAACCTGACAACATAGTTGTGTAGAGTTAACAACTCATACTATTTCAACATGCTGACTATAAATACATATTTATGTAAGTGAAAGCAACCAAGTGTATGAGACACAAACTAATGGTACTGTCACATAGCCTAATGTACAATCTAAGCCGGTCTAGAATAGGAAAAAAAAAACAATCTTATGTTATATGTATGTATATACATATGTATGTAACTTTACTTACATCCTGCACAAAAAGAAGGAGACTTATATTCTATTTGTTTGAATTGTTACTTTTATTTTCATTTTTCCTCCTTTGAATTTTTGTTGTTGTTTCTCCTTTCAACTTGAATTTATTTGAGTTGGTATTTTCTTAGAATCGTCTCTATTCGTTCTGTCAGTGAGTGAGTGAGTGCGTGCCTGCCAATATGAAAACTATTTATTTTTCTTTTACTCGTTCGTTTCTTTCTTTTTGCTATGACGTTCAACTTGTTGTGTTTGTTCTCAACCAGCTGCAAAAAGATCTGGACAAAAATTGCTGAATGTTAAGTAAAAGAAATTGTTTTGCTGTCATGGCAAAAACCATTGGTAGCAGCAACAACAGAAACAGCAACAACTGCTAGATAAATAAATAAAACTTGTTGCAAATCATAAATACTTTGTTGGCATTGTTTTATTTACGTTTTTCTGATTCAGTTTTTTTTTTTTTTGTTATGAGTCCTGCTTTCCTTTGTCTTCTTCTGCTATTGTCATTCTATTGTCTTCCAAAGTCCCCCCATTCCACATAAGTTGTTGGTCACCATTGGTCATCCGGACTTGATCAATAGCAGTTCGAGTTATACTGGAAGCCAAAGACACAACAACAACAACAAAACTCTGGAATGAAATACAAGTTCTATTTGCAAAGCAAAACTGAAGCTAAAGTTATAACTCATATGTGACCAATGAAGGAAAATGAAAAGAGAGTGAAAAAAATAACTATTCCAAGTCAAAATCATTCAATGGCATAATTATTATTCCTGGCAACAGGAATGTCCAGTGTGGGGTACATGATTCAGAAATTTAGTACAATTCCGTATAACTACAAGATTGTCATATAGCTGGAAAATGGATTTTCCCTGTATAGAAGACTAAGATACATCTTTACGAGGTTATAGGTAGTGAACTGACACTCAATAGCTAGAAGGTTGGCCTACTATAGCAAGCATTTTGGCCAGCTATATATAAAATATAGGGCTTTTATCAACAGATTTATTTTTGGCAGATCTGACATTCTTTAGTTAAGGATTTTACTTGGTAAATGAGCTCTATATAAACCAGTGCGCGGAGCAGTATAGTCTGACGGGGCCGACCATATGATAGCCTACACAACTTTCACGAAAATCCAACTTTGTGTGGTTCTATATTCTGAGCTTGGGCAATTTTTAGCTATATATTTGCACCCTCTTGACCGACTAGAGGTCAGCCAATATTACTAATATTCAGTACAGCCCTTCTAATTACTTGTCCAGATTCCCTTGACCGTGTGTTGTGTTGAGATGTTCGGCTTTCAATTGTGACGTATAGATCGTCTCGAAAAATATACAAAATTAAGTTTTTAGTCCACTTCCATCCCACTTCATTCCAATGTTATAATCTGATCATCACCGAAAATTATAGGAGTTGTCCTTGAACATACCTGGATCCTCATGGAGAATTTGAAAGCGATCAACGCTATATTTTCGGCCTATAGTGTGGTAAGGGTAACAAAATAACATATGGATACGTAAGGACCTGTTAATATTTAAGTGTAACTCCTACATCCAAGGACATAGGACAATATAATTGGTATGAATTTAAAGGTCAAGCACTCCTCTTGGATATACTATCAACTTCTCTAATTTATGTCCGTCAGGGTAAATATATACACTATAGAATACAAATTTTGTAATTTTTCATACCAAAGTAAGGGTTCATTTGACCGGCTAAATATTGACCGATCTTTATCAAACAGGCATGTTTAGTCTGTGGCCCGATCTCTTCTCTATGTAAAAATTCGCGATGTTTGGGCATAATTGCGGTCGATCTTTACCAAAAACAATAGGGGCCAGAATCTATCCTACATGCAAAATTTCGTGATGATTGGTCCATAACTGTGACCTGTATCGTGTCTACAATTTATAATGGACAGACGGATGGACATATATGTTTAAATCAACTCATCTAGTCGAGATATGATGATTGATATAACAAATGGTGGGTCTAGGACCAATATTTCCGGGTGTTACAAACTCTTGGGCTGCACACAGCCAAAATACCCTGACATCATAATTATGTAGGGACTGGACTTATTTCCCCAATTTTCTCAAATTTATTCTTTATCCTTTGGAAGAGCTGGAGGTATTATTCTTCCTATAGGAGAGCTGCACGTAATTTTCGTCCTATATGAAAATTTGAGGTATTTTTCTTCATATAGGAGAGCTGGAGGTCTTCTTCATTCTAGGAGCGATCTGTAGTTTTCATCTTCCTGTGGAAGCGCTGTAGGTATTCTTCTTCCCGTGGAAGAGCTGCATGTATTCTTCTTCCTTTGAAGGAGCTGCGGATATTATATTATAGCTTTGTGCAGCCTCAAGGTTTGTAACGCTACGAAATATTGGTCCTAGACCCACCTTAAAATAGGTTCGTACGTCCGCCCTTCTGATAATGAACGGATAATATTTAGGGGATGAAATGGATCAAAAACTTTATTTTTGTATGTTTTTCTGGTCGCCTTAGAGAACACGACTATGAACCCAACGTCACGAAATTTTGTATGGAGAAGATGATCAGGTCAAAGAAGCATGACTGTTTTCATAAGGATCAGTCAATATTTAGGGGATTAAATGGACGCCGACTTTTGTGTGAAAAATGACAAAATGTCTACTTTATGACGTATATATTTACTCCTGGATCTAGACCTTAGAAGATGGTAGTACTTTAAAGAGGAGTGCTTGACCTTTAAATTGTTACCAATTATTTTGTTCTATGTACTCGGATGTTGGAGTTATGTGAAAATATTTAAAAGGGTCTAAGTGTCATGATATTGCTTAATAGTACTCTTACACCCACTAGTGGCCGGGAATGTCGTGCTGATCGCTTTGAAATTTTACATGATGTTCCGGTTACGATCAAGGATGACGTCTATAAATATCGGCGATGTTGAGATGACAATTATGGGGTGCAATTAACCGAAAACTTTATTAATGTCAGATTTTCTATTCGCTCTAGAGGTCATTATTTTATGTAGAACATCATATATTTTACACGGTGAAGGGTATCTGTCACAATACTTAGAACGGCTGTTTAGGTAATGATCCGTCAATATTCCGAGGGTCGAATTAACCAAAACTTAAAGTGGCGAAATTTGTATGTTATGACGTAAATATTCACCTAGGGAAAACCAGATTTGGAAAATATGCTAGGCTTAGAGAGTTGATCTATTAGCCTATAATCGGCCAAGATAGTGCAAATATCGCAAAATATTGCCCAGGCTCAGAATATAAATCCACAGAAACTTACTCTTCAGTGGTAGTTGCGTTGGGTATAATATGGTCAACCCCGTCCGGCTATACTACTCCGCTCACTGGTTGCAATATGTGTTAATAGGTTGTTCATGCTCTAAAAAAATAATGTTCCAACTTCAACAAACCGAAAACGGTGGTCGGAGCAGCAAGGGCCGACCATATGATACCCTACGAATGTACATCTGTACTTCAACTTCTGAGGAGCTAAATCCCGAGCTTTGGCAAAATTTTGTAATATTTACATTCTCTCCCTTCACTGTACCCCCCATATTCATCCTCTTGTATAAATAGATATTCTGATATTCAATTAAAAGTCAACCGTACCACATATATACACTGAAAATTTTTCCAGTGTACATCATAATATTGAAAATTTTGTCAATTCACACAAAAAAATCTTTTGGTCCATTTGACCGGCTAAATATTGAACATAGAATGCAAATGCTGTAATTTGAACTGCTAAATATCTATCTATTTGAACATCTAAATATTGACGGATTATCAGGAAAATGGTCATGTTTATTAAAGAAGGACATATATCCTT
>NW_026875086.1:0-17018 GCF_032173495.1 Musca vetustissima
TATATATATAGGGGATAATATAATTTGTAAATTTTACCAAAAATTTCGGCAATCGCGTTTTCGATATGAAGCTCTCACCGTACATCACTAGTTTCGATACATAGGATTGAATATCGAAATAAATAACTTACACAAAGTTTGAAATTTCTAGCTAATAAGCTTATTTAGATACATAGGTTTTTGTATTTTTATAGATGTTTCTGTAATATTTCAATTCCATTTCGTAAGTATTTTGTGTATAAAACTTTTGAAATTTTTAAGACAATATTATTAAAAAGAGGTTAACTACGATGTGTATAATTATAGAAATATTTAAAAATATAATATTTTTACAAAACTGATCGAAAAAAATGAAAAAACTATAAAAAGTACATTCGGGGCACATTCGGGGCACATTCGGCATTTTAAATTGGGGCACATTCGGCCATATACAGGTTGTGCAATATTATTTCCTTAAAATGTTTTTGAGTTTGTCTTTAAAACTAATCCTTTAATATGGCTCGAAATTGCATATAAAAGATCAAACGTGCTTATATTGACGAAAATGCGATAGAAAACCCCTATTTTTGATGGTGTGTGCGACCTTGAGATGTAAACGTCCGCCGCTAGAAAATAAAGCCCTATAATTCAAACATTGTGTGGCGTATTAAAACCAAATAGAGCCTTTAGATAATCAGAATTTCAACCAGACTGATAGCGATGACAATTACCCGGCTATGACTATGGTGCCGAATGTGCCCCATCAAATGCCGAAGCTACCCCGGGTTGGGGCACATTCGGCGAATTTGACTTTTTTTACAAAACTGTAAAATTTTTTAACTAAAACTATTTTTATATATCTTTTTGGTACTATTTTTCATAATTAAGTGTCAGAGGACAATAACCAGCCATATAGTTGTTATATATGTTGAATATGTGCTGAGATATAGAGCTCTAAAAAAAAGTGCCGAAGGTGCCCCAGTCTCCCCTAAATGGTGTACCATTTACATTAAATCGGACGAAATATATATGGGAACTATACCTAAATCTGAACCGATTTTCTCCAATTTCAACAGGGTTCGTCCCTGGGCCAAATAAGTGACTTGTGCCAAATTTCATTCAAATCCAATTATAAATGCGACCTGTACTTTGTTTACAATTTAACATCAACAGACGGACGGACATGCAGAAATCGACTCAGAAAGTTATTCTATGCATATTCTCAAAAGGAACCATGGGTCTATCTCGATTCCTTTTGCCTGTTACAAACATATGCATAAAGACATAATAACCTGTACCACTGTGTGCTGAAGGGTATAATGAAGAAGCGTGTAAGGATGAACGTTTTCAACGCCATTAACAAAATTAGTTTATAATGAAATTAATATTAGTTTAGGGTAATTTAATTTATTTGAAAATCATACCAAATGTAAAATTTTTAAATTAAAAATTTCAATAATTTTCCTAATAAATAATAACGAAGAGCCGATACAAAACCAAATCCATAGACTGAGTACCGCAATCTGACTCTAATACCAAACTGACAAGAGTTGAATAGGAAACTTTCGTTGGGAACACCAAAGTACTTTGCAAACATTAGGAAAAAGGCAGAGGGCAGTAACAATTGTAAGGAGTCGCTATTTTATGCGAAATTTTGCGCTATAGAGTGGTCGACGAAATTATTGCGTCCAAGAAACTGGAAGTAGACACCTTTGGCACTGTCCAAAGAGATTGGAAAGGCAAGCACGAGAGAAGAGAAAGCCACAAAAAGTAGCGAGAAAGCAACACCCAGTAACAAAATTAAAGGAACCAAGAAGAATATAGCCGACTCCCAAGAATATCGTTCACTGGAGGGTATAATACGTTGTGTGTATTAAGTTGGTTTTCCCGAACTTGATGAGCGTAAAATTCTATGACGATTTAAACCTGTCCATTTCCCCGTCTGTATGTCTGTTTTTATCACTCTAGCCTATAACGAATTGAGCTAGATTGCCGACATTTTTTTCTATCGTATTTTCGTCAATAAAAGCACTTTTGGTATTTTATATGTAATTTCGAACCATATTAAAGGATTATTTTAAAGACAAACTCAAAAAATGTTTAAGGAAACAATATTGCACTATCTGCATATGGCCGAATGTGCCCCACTTTAAAATGCCGAATGTACCCCGAAGGCACTTTTTATAGTTTTTTTCATTTTTTGTCAATCAATCTTCTAAAAACATTATATTTTTAATTATTTTTATAGGAATGCACATTGTAATTAACTACATTTTTATAATACTGACTTAAAAATTTAAATGTTTTATACACGAAATACTTACGAAATGGAAATACTACTAAAACAAAATACAAAATACAAAAAAAAAACCGTCTATCTAAAAAAGTTTATTTGGTAGAGATTTCAAACTTTGGTTCAGTTATTTATTTTGATATTCGATGCCTACGTATCGAAGCTAGTGATCTACGGTGAGATCTTCATATCGAAAACACGATTGCCGAATGTGCCCCAGTCTCCCCTACCAAATTTCTCCACTAAAAAGTGTAAATATAGGTCCACATTTTCTGGTAATATGGTATAAAAAAAATCAACATGGATAGGATTTCCGTCGACAAAGATCAAATCTTTCATCACCGGATGACTCTCCAAAAGCCTAACCATAATGGCCACCCTAGTAGCAAACGTTAGCAATATCCTCAGTTTTATTGATTCATTGCAAAATATTAATACCATATGCGTATTTCTCATTCATCACAAATTCCAAACCAGATTTCAATGTATTTATGCAACTCTATGTTTGTGCAACTGAGAAATTTTAGTCAATTTGCATAGCCAAAAACCGCAAACAAGTTTATAACAATTATAAAATTAATTGTTGTTGACATTAGCCTTGACCAACAAATCCTAATATGAATTTGTGAAAATGTTTAACTTCATTCATTCGTTCGTTCCGTTATTGGGCGGGTAGGTGGATTTGTCATTAGATAAAATTGTCTGTAATCGAACTGCAAAGCACCACAAATATTAACTCAATTATGAAAATGTGGCATTTATTTAGGTAAATACAATCAAATTATTTCTGTGTGTTTGTGTGGTAAAATAATCCATACCAGAATTGTAAATAAATGATGTTAGTTTAAATGGGACATTTTAGAGGATTTACATGTTAGCTGAGTGAATATTGAAATAGACATTTAATTAAAATGTTTTATTGATTAGCAAATGTTGGTCAACACTTTACACAATGGAAAGAAGTGGTTAGTCAACAAGAATGGGAACACATGCAGATGATATTCTATCACTAGAAAATTGCTGAGGAATTGCGGATGAATCGAAATTCGTACAATATTTTTCTATGCAAAACGCCGTTAAGCCCAGTCGGAATCGTCAAAATCTGAAGAAAAATCCCTAGCTGGTATTTTTAGCTAAGGTTTTTTTTTTGTTGAACTTGTTTTAATTTTTTAGTCTTGGAAAGAAATTTGGAATGTCAAACTACAGTGTCATTCGGAGCTAAAACGTATTATCTACCGAAAATAGACCGGGTTCTTTTTTAAACCCTTCACCACTCGGTGATACAGGGTATTATGTTTTTTGCACATGTTTGTAACAGGCAAAAGGAAACGAGATCGAACCATTGAGACAAAATTTTGCACAGCGAACTAAATTAAGTCCAGTTTGATGTCTGTGAAATTTTGTTGAAATCGGTCCCGATAGCTCCCATATATATTTTCGTCCGATTTTATGTAAATGGTGCATCAAACTCCAATATATTTCCGATTTAGACAACATTTTTAC
The DNA here is from genome assembly GCF_032173495.1 of Musca vetustissima. NCBI lineage: Eukaryota > Metazoa > Arthropoda > Insecta > Diptera > Muscidae > Musca > Musca vetustissima. The sequence continues at coordinate 3,776 of NW_026875086.1, forward strand.
AGCTAATAATTTTGCTGGATTTCATACAAATGTTATACCAAAAATCGAAGTCTGTCCGATCGACATAAATTTTTTCATAGATTTCAGAATGTTATGAGTATGGTTTTTATACCCTCCACCATAGTATGGAGGGTATAGCTCCCATATAAAGGTACCCCCCTTTTTTGTATTTTGGGGTTCTTGAGCGCGTGTTTCAACCGAATTCACTAAAATTTGGTACATTGGGTTCTTAATGGGTACTACATTTCCCAACAAAAAATTATAAATATAGGTCCACTTTTTCTGGTAGCCACCATATAACGTTACCCTCTAATTTTCAGTATTTTGGGGATTTTGATCGTACTTTTCCACCGAATTGACTGTAATTTAGTATTTTAAGTTTTTAATATGTACGTAATCACTCCACAAAAAAAAAATTATGAAAATAGGTCCACTTTTTCGAATAGCTCCCATATAAGGGTACCTTCCAATTTTCGGTATTTTGGGGTTCTTGGTCGCGTTTTCCAACCGATTTCGGTGCCTGAAATAAATCCTGAGTACGTTGGTGATGGCCTCATGTTCCACCATACAATGCGTCGCCTGATATCTATATATATATATATAAATGAATTTCTGTTTGTTTGTTTGATCAGTGTTCCCTATAGACTCCTAAACTACTGAACGGATTTTCATGAAATTTTCACAGTCGATTTTTGAGAACATTTGTGGTAACATAGGGTACTTTTGATGGGGGCAGGGGAAACAGTAGCCCCCATACAAATTGCCCCCTTTTTTGGATAAGAATTGGTAATTTATAGCAAAATGTTAGTAAATACACAAACCACAGATATAGATTCTACAATGGTGAATATAGCTTTTTTACCAACTCCACAAACCTTTTTCTTTAAGAGTTGCCAATTCGCAATTTGTTTGTATGAATGTGATGGTGGAAATGATAAAGGTGAAATATCAGTGAGTTGTACTGTATAAGAAGTGCAGTAAATAAATGTACTGTATACCTAAATTAGGCTATTCACAAAATGTGCTTTTGTGTCCTATTGGTTGTATTAGCTAAGCTTTTTCGATATAAATATAACATTCTTACCTATGTTTTTAAGTGCGCTTATTTTATCAATACAATTTTGTAACAATTTTGTTGCTCTTTAAAAAAATTACATTTACTTTGATCAAGAAATAAAGCAAGAATACACAGAATAATTTCATATCGGAAGTACGGAGAATAATAAGAAAATTACAATTAAATGAAGTTTGTGATTTTATGTGTCTGAATCGATGTTTTTAAATATTCGCAGACGTATCCGGTGATACATTTTACATGTTTACAAGAAAAAAAATTATAAAGCTTGGAAATTATTAATAGCGGATACTTGAAGAACTCCAAAGATATACTTCTATTATTGCAGGGAATAACTTTTAAATATGGGTTTTGTACCTATGAATAGATGTGGTACGTATAAGTGTAGCCAAAAGTGGTGGCCAAGTAATTAAAGCAAAAACAATGGTAAAATGTTTTGATCACCTCTCGATTCGTTTCAAGTATTTTTGAATTTTTTTATTTCAAAACACATAGATATACTGCCATTTTTCCATAAATAACACTTTTAATGAAAAACCAGTAAGGAAAGTTCAAAAAGTCGGACGGGGCTGACTATAGCATACCCTTCACCACTTTGGGTACATACAAGAGATGCTCATATGTACAATATCCTTTTTATAGAATAGATATAGCATGTTTCGAGGACCATTGAAATGGAATCGGACGAAATTAACTGTGTACATAGATATTTGAACTAAATTAAAACATCCCTACACAAACCAATCTGGAATTTATGAAAAATTTAATGTCAATGCTGCATTTACACATAATCGGAGGAAGCTATATATGGGAGCTATATCTAAATCTGATCCGATACCAACAAAACTTCACATACATCAACCTGACCTAATTAAGTAGTCTGTGCAAAATTTTGTCTCAATCGGACAAATATTAGGAGTAAGGTGCTCCATTTACATAAAATCGGACGAAACTATATATGTAAGCAATATCTAAATCCGAACCGATTTCAAAAAAACTTGACACGCATCAATCTAGACCTAATTCCGTGTTCTGTGCAAAATGTTGTCTCAATCGTACCAATATTGGGAGTTGCACCATTCACATAAAATCAGACGGAACTATATATGGGAGCTATATCTAAATCTGAGCCGATTCCAGCGAAACTTTGCATACATAAATCTGGACCTAATTTAGTACGCTGTGCAAAATTGTGTGCCAATCGGCCTAAATTTGATTTTTTGGTTCTCCATTTACATAAAATCCGACGAAACTATATGGGAAATTACAAAATTCTTTTAAAATTCCATTAAAAAAATTTTGAAAATTTTTTTTGCGAGCACATTTATGATTTTTAGTACATATGTTAAGAAAAATATGCTGATTCGAAATCTGTTAGCGTTCACAAATTCGGATGCTGCGCACAAAAGTTATAGCGGTTTTAAATCTTTTATTTCAAATATAAATTACATGAATTCCTATTCGTTGTAATTCGCGAATTTCTTCACAAATGCTTAAACACCATTGTTTTCTTTGCATACTAGTCAAATCACACTGAAATACGGTTTAATAGTCGCGAAAAACAAATAGAAACATAAAGATATCGGAAAATAAAATAAATTAATTTTTGAATTAAAACAATTTTTTTTTTTTTGAATTTTCGATTTTTTTAGAATGGTTAAGAGGATACGGTTTTTCCTTAATCTTCTAAAATATACGACGCTTTCTTCTGCAAATTCTTTTAGATGATTGTTAAATATCGGCAGATTCATCTGATAAGAGTTTCGACGTCATTAATGGCTAAATATATTACACTTACAATACAAAAAATGATTAATATTGAAAAGCTTGCAATTCGCGAATTAGTTGAAATCAGTTGATGCGCATGCGATTTTCGTATAAACCGAATCAATGTCTTTCAATAATTATTAATTTTTCGATGTTTAATTCAGCGGTCAAAGTGTGCCACTCGATGCACTTTACTATGCAAAAACCCTAAAAATCACGCAACGTGCATACGATTTTTATGCGCATCCGATTTTAGTAATCTCCTATGAAAATACGCAAAAGGACACCTATTTTAAAAGGATCGGTTAAGAACCGCGGATGTGCCTCCACAATCAATTTTGGATAAAATACGCATATTTTTCGCGTATCGATGTAGTTTTGACCTATTTCCACACAGATTCGCGAATTTGACAATACAAGCATAAATGCATGTAAAGTTAATTCGAAGAAAACCGCGATTATTTACGCGAATTTGTCAAAATAAGTTTTTGCAGTTTTTCCCACATTCAAGGTACCTATATCCGCCGTTTTATTGGACGGAATTCAACATGGATAGGCTCATTTGATCCGGCACGTAAAAAAACTAAAATCACGCGGGGTTCCACGGAATTTGAATGGACTTTCTTAATTTTAGACTCAAAAATATGTTTTTTATAAAAATTTACGCACTAAATTTTCGTCTTTGGAACCCAATTGCAAAGAAGCTACAGTGAGCACATTCATGAGATATACACTAAACGAAGCAGAATCACGAGTTCTACGATTCTATAATTAGTAAGAAAAATTCAAAAAACACCGAAAATCCGGCTTCAAAATGTCAGCATCCATTTTTGGTGGATGCAGTGATTATATCGAAAAATTATACATTAGAACCATATTGCCCATGGGGTATTCTGCAACTTAGTCACTGATCACATGTGCGTGCATTGTGTAGTTTAGCCACAAATCGGGAACGAACACAAAAAAACTCGTTGGCTTCAACACATTTTCACCCATTTTTTTACATTACCACCATCACAGCTTCCACGCAACTTATTATTTATTACCAATATTTCAAGATTTTGACAAGAACACTTCATTTTATAGAATTGAATTTAAATTATATGCAATATTTTCATATTTCGCGAGTTATAACCTTGCAAACCTCAGCTTCAAGGAATTTAAAAGATTTTTGTAATTTCCCATATATAGGAGTATATCTAAATCTGAACCCATTCCAACAAAACTCCGCATACATTAATCTGGACCTGATTCAGAACTCTGTGCAAAATTTTGTCTCAATCGCACAAATATTGACAGTATGGTGCTCCATCGGACGAAACTATATATGATCTATATCTAAATCTGAACCGATTTTTCCCAATTTAAATAGGGTTCGTACTTGGGCCAAATTATTGACATATGCCACATTTCATTCAAATCGGATAATAACATACCACAGTGTGGTGAAGGGTATTAACATCGACTTGAAGTGGATACATAATTAGAACATTGTGTAAATATTTACATTACTGCAATTTTTTAAAATATTTGTGTAAACTTGAAAAAAAAAGATTGACATTGTATCCCGACACAAGATCCAATACACGTTATTTTAGGTTTCATTTGGTATGTTGTACACTAATTCGTCCTAAACAAATTTTAGTTATTATGGTACAACATTAAGTGAAATCGGATGTAAATATATATGGGACCTATATCTAAACCTGAAACGACTTCAATCCAGTACACTATGTAAATTGAACAGACATAGGCTCCTTTATTTCCTTAATTTGCATCATTATACAAGTGGCAGCTATATCTACATCTCAACCGATTTCAACAACAAAATATCGTGCAATCAGAACAGGATCTATGGTGCACCATTTACAAATGGGACTAAAGTGAGCTATATTAAAATCTGAACGTATTTCAACAAAACTTCACCTGTAGTAACTTCAATACGCTATGCAAAATTTGGTATCAATCGGACAAACATTGTAACAGTATGGTGCACCATTTACGTCAAATCGGACGAAACTATATATGTCAGCTATATCTAAATCTGAGCCGATTCCAACAAAACTTCGCATACATCAATACGGACCTAATTCAGTATGCTGTGCGAAATTTTACTTATACTTACATAAAATCTGACGAAACTGTATATGGGAGCTGTATCTAAATCTGAACCGACTATATATTTGAACTAGCTGGACCCGTGGCACTTCGCTGCCCCTACCAAAGACCAAAAAAGTAAATCCATAACTGTGTAACTGACTTAGAACTTTTTAAACGTATGCATTCCAACATCGCGCAATTTCCAAATTCGAGTTATCAAAATCTTGGGGTTTCTGGAAGAGTGTGTGAAAGAAAATAACAACCTTAAGTGTCCACGATAATATATTTAGTGAATGAATCCTTCAAACGAACATCCAAGAAAGCGAGTAACATATTCCGGCACGTGATTGTGACTAAAGTCAGCTATATTAAAATCTGAACGTATTTCAACAAAACTTCACCTGTAGTAACTTCAATACGCTATGCAAAATTTGGTATCAATCGGACAAACATTGTAACAGTATGGTGCACCATTTACGTCAAATCGGACGAAACTATATATGTCAGCTATATCTAAATCTGAGCCGATTCCAACAAAACTTCGCATACATCAATACGGACCTAATTCAGTATGCTGTGCGAAATTTTACTTATACTTACATAAAATCTGACGAAACTGTATATGGGAGCTGTATCTAAATCTGAACCGACTATATATTTGAACTAGCTGGACCCGTGGCACTTCGCTGCCCCTACCAAAGACCAAAAAAGTAAATCCATAACTGTGTAACTGACTTAGAATTTTTAAACGTATGCATTCCAACATCGCGCAATTTCCAAATTCGAGTTATCAAAATCTTGGGGTTTCTGGAAGAGTGTGTGAAAGAAAATAACAACCTTAAGTGTCCACGATAATATATTTAGTGAATGAATCCTTCAAACGAACATCCAAGAAAGCGAGTAACATATTCCGGCACGTGATTGTCACTACGTAGATTATAAATAAAGCATGTTATGGTATTAATAATTCGCTTTAGCTTATTAACATGCAAATCAATGGATCCCGAATACACTCCAAGTCCATATAATAGCAGCGACATTAACAGAGCATTTGCCAGTATTAACTTTACACGTTGCGTTAAATATAAATTAGATGCAAAAATTCTACGCAAAGTTGCTGTACACAATAATTTTGCACTGATCTAGGAATTTATTGAATGATGAGGGATTATGACTATTAGAACAAACTCCCAAAGCTTTTGGGTTAAAAAAATTGGCATTAAAATAATGCACAGAACGCAGTGCATAAAACGACTTAGATGGACGTTTTTGTTATCTTCCATCAAAGTATCCATTGAAAATCAGTAATAGGATCAGTCTCCGACTTTTAACGTGCCTTCTAGATGATCAAACGATTTATAATTAAAATTCACACTATTCTCTTCGGTGTTTTTTCCAAAATAAACATGTTTTCACAAACTAAAAAAAAAAACAGTAAGGAAAGTAGTAAATTAGGACTGGGCCGACTATATGATACCCTTCACCACGTTGGGTATATCCAACGATTGAATCCTGACAGACGTCAAATGTTTGAAGAACCAGGGACAAAATTATCTAAATCAATTTAAATCTTAACCGATTTCAACTAAACTTGCCACACATTATGTTATAGTAACTTTAGTACGTACGTGTACAAAATTTTGTGCCGATTGGACTCACTTTGGTGAAGCATTTATATCCAACTTCTAGGTTATTCTAACTCCAGTACGTTGTGCAAAATTTGTGTCAACTTTGTGTAAAATCGGACGACACATTTTACATTAAATCGGACGAAAATATATATGGGAGCTATATCTAAATTTCAACCAATTTTCACGAAACAAAACATACATCATTCTAGACCTAAATCATTACGATATGCCAAATTTCGTGGAAATCGTGGGATATATAGGGACTTTAGTGCACCATTTACATAAAATCGGACGAAAATATATATGGGAGCAATATCTAAATAGGGACCGATTTTCACGAAACTTAACACACATGATTCTAGACCTAATTCATTACGCTATGCCAAATTTCATGAACATCGAAAGATATATACAGCATTAAATCAGACGAAAATATATATGGGAGGTATATCTAAATCTAAACGGATTTTCACGAAATTTAACACATATCATTATAGGCTCAATTCAGTACACTATGCCAATTTCGTGCAAATCGAAAGATATTTAGGGACTTTGGAGACCCATTAACTTTAAATCGGACGAAAATACATATTGGATCTACATCTAAATCTGGACCGATTTTCACAAAACTTAGCACACATCATTCTGGACCCTATTCAGTACTCTATGCCAAATTTCATGCAAATCGAATGATATATATGGACTTTGGCGCACCATTAACCTTAAATCGGACGAAACTATATATGGGAGCTATATCTAACTCTGAACCGATTTTCTCGAAACTTGGCAAACATCATTCTGCACCTAATTCAGAACTCTATACCAAATTTCGTGCAAATCGAATGATATATAGGGACATTGGCGCACCATTTACCTTAAATCGGGCGAAAATATATATGGGAAACTTGGCACACATCATTCTGCACCTAATTCAGTACTCTGTGTCAAGTCTCGTGCAAATCGAAAGATGTAGAGGGACTTTGGTGCCCCATTTACCTTAAATCGGACGAAAATATATATAGGAGCTATATCTAAATCTGAACGGATTTTTTCCCAATTTCAATAGGGTTCGTACTTGGGCCAAATAAGTGACTTGACTTGCGAATGTACTTTGTTTACAATTTAACATCTACAGATGGACAGACGGACGGACGGACATGCATAAATAGACTCAGAAAGTGATTGTATGTATATTCTCAAAAGGAACCATGTGTCTATCTCATTTCTTTTTGCCTGTTACAAACATATGCACAAAGACATAATACCCTGTACCACAGTGTGGTGAAGGGAATAAAAACAGTAACGAAAGCAGTAAATTCGGACTGGGCCGACTATATGATACCCTTCACCACTTTGGGTATATTCTAAATATGTATCCTAACAGACGTCGCCATTTTGAACGAACTTAAATATGTGAAATTTATCTATATCTAAACCGACTAACATCAACCCCTACACATGTTATTCTGCAACCTATGCTAAATTTTGTAAATCAAATTAAAGCAAACTTGACACACGCTATTTTGTATGTTGCTCGGTTTAAAATTTAAAAACATTTACCATGAACCGAATTCATGGAAACTTACCAGAGATTAATTTATATCGGACGAACATATATGTGGAAGCTACATCTAAATCTGAACAGATTTTCACGAAACTTTGCTAGACTATTCTAGACTTAATTCAGTACGCTATGCCAAGATTCGTACAAATCGTTTATACAGAGGCACCACTTACATAAAATCGGACGAAAATATATATCGGAGCTATATCTAAGTCTGAATCGATTTTCACGAAACTTTACACACATTATCCTAGACTTAATTCAGTCCGCTATGCCAAAATTCATGCAAATCGAATGATGTTCAGGTGCTTTGGTGCACCATTTACCTAAAATCGGGTGAAACTATATATGTGAGCTGTATCTAAATCTGAACCGATTTTCACGAAACTTAGCACAAATCATTCTAGACTTAATTGAGTACGCTATGCAAAAATTCATGCAAATCGAATGATATATAGCGACATTGGTGTGCCAATTGCCTTAAATCGGTCGAAACAATATATGGGAGTTATATCTAATTCTGAGCCCATTTTCATGAAACTTGGCACAATCATTCTAGACTTAATTCAGTACGCTATGCCAAAATTCGTGCAAATCGAATGATTTTCAGGGACTTTCGATTTTCACGAAACTTAGCACACATCATTCTAGACTTAATTCAGTACACTTTCGAAAATGCATGCAAATTGAATGATATATAGCGACTTTGGTGTACCAATTACCTAAAATCGGGCGAAACTTTATATGGGAGCTATATCTAAATCCGAACCGATTTTCACGAAACTTAGCACACGTCATTCTAGACTTAATTCAATACGCTATGCCAAAATCTGGGCAAATCAAATGATTTTCAGGGACTTTGGTACACCATTTACATTAAATCGGACGAAAATATATATGGGAGCTATATCTAAATCTGAACCGATTTTTCCCAATTTCAATAGGGTTCGTCTTGGGCCAAACGAATGAGCTGTGCCAAATTTCATCCAATTCGGATCATAAATGCGACCTGTACTTTGTTTACAATTTAACATAGACAGACGGACGGACGGACATGCAGAAATCGACTCAGAAAGTTATTCTATGCTTATTCTCAAAAGGAACCATGGGTCTATCTCGATTTCTTTTGCCTGTTTCAAACATATGCACAAAGCCATAATACCTTGAACCACAGTACTAATTTGTGTATACAGTACAAATTATTTAAATCGCTTCGTACTCCAATTGTACGAATTCTGTCATCAGTAATGTGTACAGTACTAATTTGTGTATACAGTCCACATTATTTAAATCGCTTCGTACTCAAATTGTATGAATTCTGTCATCAGTATCACTTTTTTGATTCAGATATTTCCACCTTTATCATTTTCATAAAACAAATTGTGAATTGGCAACACCAATATAATGGTGGTGTGTGAACTTAGTAAACATCTGTGGATTGTATATTTACTAACATTTTGCTATAATTGCCAATTCCAATTCTTTGCTATAATGGCCAATTCTGATCTAAAAAAGGGGCAATTTGTATGGGGGCTACTGTTTCCCCTGCCCCCATCAAAAAATTAAGTACCCTATGTTACCACAAATGTACTCAAAAATCGACTGTGGAAATTTCATGAAAATCCGTTCAGTAGTTTAGGAGTCTATAGCTAACACCTATCAAACAAACTAACAAACAAACAGAAATTCATTTATATATATATATATAGACATATGGAGGCGATCGATTTTCAGATGTGCAAAATAGTTGTTTGTCGTATTAAGTGCCATTATATGTACTGACAATAACAACCAGTTCAGCAATTCAGCTAAACTCTTCATTTTCACGTTTTGTTGATAAAAAATATTGACATCATAATTTTTAAATTTTTGTCACTTTGCTAAAAAAAATCAGTTTTTTAGGTTTCAAGAAAACAAAAATTACCACCATTACAGAAACAGCGATAAATTCAATACATATACAACAACAATCATCTGTTACCAATCAGGAAGGCAGGAGAACACATGTGCACTTCACCCATTTTTGATAAGATATTTAAAATTAACGTTGATAACTTTAGCTGTGGCACCGAAGTGCCACGGGTCCAGCTAGTTGGTTTATAAAAATTTTTGATTTTGACCGTTTGGGGGTGATGTACCAGAAGAAGTGGACCAATGGATGCCATCTTACTACATAATCTAGGATTGGTTAAGATAATACGTTGTACACATTTTGGTTCAAAGTCCGTTCGCATGATATTATAAAATTTAATTTTTGCACAATTTTGACCATTCCAAATCTTCGAACTTTATCTAAGTTTGGAAGAAATTAGAGATTGTGCAAAGTTTGGATGAATTGCAACTTTTCTGAAACGGATTTGGGTCTAGAACCAATATTTCGATATCAAAGTGTATACACCCTCATTAGCCATAAGGCTGAGGGTATAAATATCCATTAAAAATTGCTGAAATTTGTATTTGGTGTACATTATGCTTTACATAATCGGTTTGTAGACATATCGGTATACGCCCAATTTTCATTTCAAGTACCTGTCAGTGGAGGGTATCCAAAGTTCGCCCCGGCCGAACTTAACGCTTTTCACTTGGTATTGGTTGAAATATCTGTGTAGATCACAAATTGTTTGTCGCCCGATTCCTTTTCAATTGTTTTCTATCTATTCTATATACAGGATATTGTACACATTGTCATCTCTTGTATGTACATCACGACTTTGATATCATATAGTCGGCTTCGTCCAACTTTTGATCTTTCCTTACTATTTCGTTTTTGTGGGTTTGCAGTTCGCCTGCTCTCTCGGAGATATACTCTTGTTTGCCGCATCCGAGGAAGTGGAAGGAAGGTAAGGCTTATCCTTTTCTTCATCCGTGTATTGTTCGCTCTAGTTTTTGAGGTTCATTCTAGTTTCCTCGGATGGTGCTTATCGCAGGTGTTTCGTAAAATCATATCCATTTTTTTTTTTTTTGCTTACCAAACTATTCCTTGTAATGGGTAACCAAATCGTATTTACAACGTTCTGAATGTTAATTTCCTTTTTAATACGATTGATTTCAAATAAATAATTCGCATTATATATCATTCTAATATGCATATATGAACATATTTCGCAAACGAACCTTCGAGATGACAAAGAAACCGACCTTCACAGAGTATTAAACGTCTACAGATGTACACCTCCCAATGTATATTGGTAGAAACAACTATATTTTTATTCAAATCGATATGAGATAACAACAACAATTCGAGGGATTGTTTGTCATAATTGAATTTTAATGTGTTGTTTTCATTTCTATTCTTCTTGAGTAGGAGAAATAGAAAATATGTTAAAAAGAATGTAAAAATGCTACAAGGGCGGAATACAAATGCTGAACACAAAAATGTGGGTGACTTTTCTATGCAACCAATTCGAATGTCTTAAAAAAGTTTGAATTTTATGCAAAGTACACAAAGAAAAAGGATTAAATTTCGTAGAATAAATAAAGAATTTACCGAACGAAGAAAAAGAAATAACACTAAATCCTAGCAAAAGGGATAACGAAGCAAATCAAGAATATTATTTCACAGAAAAATAGTAGATGAAGGGCGAATCTCCATTAAATATATGAAAAAAAATAAAAAATAAGAAGATTATGTTTTCAATTTTGGTATCTAAAAAAAATATTTCTTGAATTTGGAATTTTTTTCTATTTCAGGATTTTTGAAGGGAATTTTCTTTATTTCCTGTGAATGTTAATATATTAAAGGAATTAGTAGTAGGCTAATAGATTCGGTATTATTAGCGCATTATAATTTAGATATTATTTTATACCCTCCAACGTCTTCAAATATTCGAAATACACTTTGAAATTTTGAGCATTCCGTAATATTTTTTATGCAATATTTACTTTTGAAATATCGTAAAATCGGTAGGCCAACTTAATGACATTTTAAATTGTTGATTTTTCGAAAATAAACCCACACGTCCTCGACATCGATAAGGCTTCCTAACGACCTATTATATGTTTGTTACACTCATTTGTATATTTTCTATATGAACATTTTAACCTTATTTATATAAATTATAATCATATATATGTAGTCCGACAACAATTTTCGCAGAAAATCCCTTAGTGACCACTATTTTATGCTGCGTCCATTTGTACATTTTCTTTGAAGTAACAGCAAAAGGCACACTTGTACACAGCTACCTAAGAAAAATAATGGCGATTTTGGGTATTCACTTCATTAAATATGAATTTTAGTAACAGTCACGTTTTGCTTATTTACGTCATTCTTACCCACCCATTCTCGATTTTAATTTTTCAAGATTTTCAATGGGCTGGTAAATGAATACAAATGCTTGTTAAGGTTTGTAACTTTGCACATATATAATTGAAGATTTAAAAGAGAAGAAAAATAATTTACAAACATTTTTTGTTATTGTCTTGTTGTTGTTGTACATGTCTGGCTCTCGTATGAACTAGGATTATTGACTACGCTCTAAAATTAAAAAAATGGTGGACCTTTGAAAAAATATTTTTGGAAAATCGCCGATTTTTTACCAAAAACCAAGTTAAAAAATAAGGAAGAATTTGACCGATTGGTTTTATCCTAGTTCATACGAGAGCTATACACTCCCAGAGAAACGTTGCAAAATTTGGAACCGATTGGATTATTAGTTTTTGAGTTATCGTGCCCGCCATTCGCAAAAAAATTTTTAGAGAAAAACGCGTTTAAAGTTTGAGAAGCCCTTTGGCCGTCACTTGATGCTGACACAATAAATCGGCTATATTTTCAAGAGTTCTTGAGATTTTCACTTGAAATTTTGTAGAGACATTCTTTAATCAGTGTAGATTCGAATTATATCAACAAAAATTTTGACCCCGGGAATGGGGGGGGGTCCCCTTAATATAAAAACAACTAAAGCAAAATGAGAAATGTAAGTTAATGGAACAAGGCGGAAATAGTCAACATGAATTGTTATAAATTTAAGATTTTCAAGAGAAAATTTTAACATTATACAACCAATTGATTCCTATAGACTATGAAGCATTTTTATGCCCTTCACCACACTGTGGTACAGGGTATTATGTCTTTGTACATATGTTTGTAACATGCAAAAGAAAACG
>NW_026875087.1:0-17046 GCF_032173495.1 Musca vetustissima
CTGAGTCGATTTAAGCATGTCCGTCCGTCCGTCCGTCTGTCCGTCTGTCCGTCTGTAGATGTTAAATTGTAAACAAAGTACAGGTCGCATTTATGATCCGAATTGGATGAAATTTGGCACAGCTCATTTGTTTGGCCCAAGGACGAACCCTATTGAAATTGGGAAAAATCGGTTCAGATTTAGATATAGCTCCCATATATATTTTCGTCCAATTTAATGTAAACGGTCCCTATATATCTTTCGATTTGCACGAAAATTGGCACAGCGTAATGAATTAGGTCTAGAATGATGTGTGTAAAATTTCGTAAAAATCGGTTCAGATTTAGATATAGCTCCTATATATATCTTCGTCCGATTTAAGGTAAATTGTGTACCAAAGTCCCTATATATCTTTCGATTTGCACGAAATTTGGCACAGCGTAATGAATAAGGTCCAGAATGATGTATGCCAAGTTTCGTGAAAATCGGTTCAGATTTAGATATAGCTCCCATATATATCTTCGTCCCATTTATGGTAAATTGTGTACCAAAGCCCCTATATATCTTTCGATTTGCACGAAATTTGGCACAGCGTAATGAATAAGGTCCAGAATGATGTATGCCAAGTTTCGTGAAAATCGGTTCAGATTTAGATATAGCTCCCATATATATCTTCGTCCGATTTAAGGTAAATTTTGTACCAAAGCCCCTATATATCTTTCGATTTGCACGAAATTTGGCACAGCGTAATGAATAAGGTCCAGAATGATGTATGCCAAGTTTCGTGAAAATCGGTTCAGATTTAGATATAGCTCCCATATATATCTTCGTCCGATTTAAGGTAAATTGTGTACCAAAGTCCCTGTATATCTTTCGATTTGCACGAAATTTGGCAGAGCGTAATGAATAAGGTCTAGAATGATGTATGCCAAGTTTCGTGAAAATCGGTTCAGATTTAGATATAGCTCCCATATATACCTTCGTCCGATTTAACACTAGAACGCCGAAGGCAGTCATTTTGACCGCTTTCCAATTTCAATTAAAAAAGCAACTGTGCATTTAATGACACTTTTATTTTAAATTTGGTGATTTTTTTATAATAAACGTAATTCTATGAGATACAAAAAGTCACCAAATTTAAAAAGAAAGTGCCATTAAATGCACAGTTGCATTTTTACTTGAAATTGGAAAGCGGTCAAAATGACTGCCTTCGGCGTTCTAGTGTTAAGGTAAATTGTGTACCAAAGCTCCTATATATCTTTCGATTTGCACGAAATTTGGCACAGCGTAATGAATAAGGTCCAGAATGATGTATGCCAAGTTTCGTGAAAATCGGTTCAGATTTAGATATAGCTCCCATATATATCTTCGTCCGATTTAAGGTAAATTGTGTACCAAAGTCCCTATATATCTTTCGATTTGTACGAAATTTGGCACAGCGTAATGAATAAGGTCTAGAATGATGTATGCCAAGTTTGGTTAAAATCGGTTCAGATTTAGATATAGCTCCCATATATAGCTTCGCCCGATTGTAGGTAAATAGTCCACTAAAGTCCCTGGAAATCCTTTGGTATAGCGTACTGCATTAAGTCTAGAATGATGTGTGCAAAGTTTCGTGACAATCGGTTCAGATTTTGATATAGCTCCCATATATATTTTCATCCGATTTAAGGTAATTGGTGTACCAAATACCCTATATATCTTTCGATTTGCACGAATTTTGGCATAGCGTACTGAATTAAGTCTAGAATGATGTGTGCTAAGTTTCCTGAAAATCGGTTCAGATTTAGATGTAGCTCCCTTATATATTTTCGTCCGATTTAATGTAAATGGTTCACCAAAGTCCCTATATATCTTTCGATTTGCACGAAATTTGGCACAGCGTAATGAATTGGGTCTAGAATGATGTGTGCTAAGTTTCCTGAAAATCGGTTCAGATTTAGATGTAGCTCCCTTATATATTTTCGTCCGATTTAATGTAAATGGTGCACCAAAGTCCCTATATATCTTTCGATTTGCACGAAATTTGGCACAGCGTAATGAATTGGGTCTAGAATGATGTGCGTTAAGTTTCCTGAAAATCGGTTTCGATTTAGATATAGCTTCTATATCTGACCAAATGAAAAATTTAGTATCGGTTGCAGAATGACATGTTTATGGATCCAATTTCATTTTACTGGTCCTTTAAAAATGCGACGTCTGTAAGGATTCATCTGTTGAATATACCCAAAGTGGTGAAGGGTATCATATAGTCGGCCCGTCCGACTTTACTACTTTCCTTACTGGTTTGATTTGCATGAATTTTGGCATAGCGTACTAAATTAAGTCTAGAATAATGTGTGAAAAGTTTGGTGAAAATCGGTGCAGATTTAGATATAGCTCCCATATATATGTTCGACCGATTTAATGTAAATGGTGTACCAAAGTCCCTATATATCTTTCGATTTGCACGAAATTCGGCATATCGTACTAAATTAAGTCTAGAATAGTGCATGTTAAATTTCGTGAAAATCGGTTTGGATTTAGATATAGCTCCGATTTTGTACAATGACACCTTTCGTGTGTCAAGTTTTCTTGTAATTGATTCAGATTTACATATAGCTCTTATATATACTACGGGTTGATTTGATGTAAATGGTGCACTAAAGGCCCATATCTAGGCCAATAGACAAAACGTACTAAAATTAATATAAAATAATCTCTGGCAAGTTTCCTAGAAATCGATTCAGATTTAAATATAGCTTCCATATATAATTTCGACCTATTCATGTTGATTGTACACCAAATAATCAATGGGTACTGATTGATATTACATTTTAAACAGTGAATCATACCAAAGAGCGTGTGTAAAGTTTGCTTTAAATCTATTTAAAAATATGGAATAGGTTGCAGAATGGCATGTGTTGGAATCGAATTTAGCCGGTTTAATTATAAATAAAGATCGCATATTTAATTTCCTTTAATTTCATGTCAATGACGACATCTATTAGGATACATATGTAACTACTTACTACTTTCCTTACTGGTTTAAATTTACATTAAGTAACAAATCTTTCTATCCAAAAATTTTAAATACCGATCAATCTTGGAGTAAAGCGTGCATATAAAGTTCCAGCCCCTTTTGATTTATTTTTATTATCCTAGGCGTATTTCTACATCGAAAAGTCTACATTTTTGCATTTAAAGTGCTTGTAATTTGTTATTCCGGAACATTCATTGATAGACAACTTCCTCAAGGAACATTTTCGACATAAGTCTTCATAGCCCCAAAGTTATATTCAAGGTCCAAATCCAATTATCCAACTTGTGTGTCCATAGCGGAGCATGACATCAATTTACCATAACATATGAAACGTCCAGATCGAATTTAGTTTAGTTCCAATGGTCATCTAATGTTTAATGGAATAACAATTTTTACTCGTTTGAGAACAATTTTGGGGGATATTTTTCTATTTTTTTTTCAGTTCGTCGTATGTAAAGTGTGCCAGAATGACAATCGTGTTAATTCGACAAAATATGAAACAATAAAAAAGGG
Source organism: Musca vetustissima (assembly GCF_032173495.1). NCBI lineage: Eukaryota > Metazoa > Arthropoda > Insecta > Diptera > Muscidae > Musca > Musca vetustissima. Next base: position 3,515 of record NW_026875087.1, read on the forward strand.
AATTATAGAAAACAAAACCTTTCTATTATATTGCCTTTTAAAATTCCCACAACCAAAAAAATAGTCCATAGAGTCCTTAATGAACTCTCATATACACAATATAATTTGTGACTCATTATGTATTCATATTTCCCGTATTTTTTTCTACCATTCTCTTGTTCTTTGTGTTTCTTTACAGCTCCTATTCATGTTATTGCATTGATGGTTATACAGGTATTCAGTGCCAAACAAATTGGGATGAATGTTGATCAGGACCTTGCCAAAATGGTGGTACGTGTGTCGATGGTGTGGCCTATTACAATTGTACATGTCCAGATGGCTTTTCCGGTAAGTATTAGAAAACCAAACACCAAAATATTTGTATATATGAAGAGCAAACCAAACAGTCAAACAGCCAAAAAAGAATAAAAAAGAACAAAAAATTATGAACATGGCAAATATTTGCCATGGAACCTGAACTACATTTTGTGTTTGTGGAACATAGAAAATACAATCACAAATTTGCTTGAAATTCAATAAATGCCAGGTTGTGGTCAATTTTCCCGAAAAAATAACTCGGCAAGCTAACAACGAAATATAGGGACTACATACATACTTTCATATATTACAATATTACATGAAATTGTACGACCGTGTGCAGGTGGGAGAAGTGAAAGGGGAAAACGAAATTTCTCTCCAATTTTTGTTGGGGAATTGTGTAAAACGTAATACAAATGTCATAGATACAAATATTTAAAGTTCAGCTCGTTGTTATGCTGCTTGTTGTTGTTGCTAACAAGCATGCAAGCAACATCGAAATATTCAACGTATGTATCCTGTTATCCTTTATGCCTTTGTGACCCATATTTATAAAATTGTTGTTTTGGCAATGAATTGCTAATATCTACAAGGCAAGGAAGAAAGGAAGCACAAAAATGTTGTTGGAAATTTAATATTTCATTGTTATCGAATGACATGGAAGAGTAAAAGGATTGGGGTAGAATTTTTGATAAATTGAATAGAGAATCTAATAATTAATTTTTGTAGAAAGGAGGATACAAATCGAATATGGAAAGTTAAAACATTAATTTGAATTAATTGGTAGTTTCTAAAATGTGCCCTAAATCGGTAAGCTTTTAATGAATAGCAACGATTTACAAAATACTAATGGGCTTTAAATACAAGTAGGATTTTGAATTTGAAAACATATAAGATCAATGTATTCGAATATTCTGTTACAAAAGGTAAAACCTTAGGACGAGTAGAACCACAAGTAGGACTTTTAAAAAATATTTCGGTTTAAGTCACAAAGTACAGATTGTTAAGCACAAACTTTTCAACTAACTGCGGATTCACCGACTGGAATTTCAAAGAATATTTAGTCAGAGAAGAACTGTGCCACCGACTCTGATCTTTTAACAGCTCTTAAAAAACCAGCATCGCTAAAAGCGTGGAATTTTAAACAATATTTTTTTTGGACCAACAAGTTATATGTTGGATTTATTATTCTCAAGAACCAACAGATGCACCACCAAATAAATATTTTCGGAGAAGCAACTGTGTCAGAAACATGGCCTAGTTAATTGGAAATGCAACTCAACTTTCAAAACACAGAATAAATGCCATCATTTGTACCTATTGTGCAATGATATGTATTACCCTCCTAGAACCAAAAGTGCAAATTACAACCCCATAAGTTGGAATATGAGATGCATTCTTCAAAATACAAAATATGGTGTGTTAAGGTTATACGGTTGATATTCCAAAAACTGAATTAAAATTTGAAATATTTCTGCGACAATTTTAGGATCACATATCTATAGGAACTTTTATAGTTTTTCTATGTTTAAAATCCGTAAGAAAAACAGTAAAGCTTAAAAGTCAGACGGCCCGACTATATGATATCCTTCACCACATTGGGTCCATAAAGAGATGGTCATGGTCATACGGCAGAACAGACATAGTATCTTTGGAGGATTATTGACATGAAATCGGACGATTCTTTGAAAAAAATCCACGACTAGGATAGAACTTTACAAATGTTCGTTCAAAAAATCAGCGCCTAGGATTGACCTCTACACATGTTAGTTCAAAAAATCAGCGCCTAGGATAACCCTTTACAAATGTTCCTTCAAAAAATCAGCGCCTAGGATAGAACTTTACACATGTTCGTTCAAAAAATCAGCGCCTAGGATACACCTTTACAAATGTTCGTTCAAAAAATCCACGCCTTGGATAGACCTTTACAAATGTTCGTTCAAAAATCCACTCCTAGGATAGACCTTTACAAATGTTCGTTCAAAAAATCCACACCTTGGATAGACCTTTACAAATGTTCGTTCAAAAATCCACGCTTTGGATAGACCTTTACAAATGTTCGTTTAAAAAATCCACGGCTCTAATAGACCTATAAAATATTCGTTTAAAAAATCCACGGCTCTAATAGACCTAGAAAATATTCGCTTAAAAAATCCACGCCTCTAATAGGCCTAGAAAATATTCGAAAATATTCAAATTCACGCCTCTGATAGACATAGATTCGCCTTCTGAAAAACCTTCCGGAATTTGCGAGACCATTTACATAAAATCGGAAAATCTATATTGGAGTTATATCTAAATCTGAACCGACTTGGACGAACTATTGTGGAATCGAAAAAAAAACATTTATAGGGGAGCTATATCTAAATCTGAACCGATTATCTCCTGTTTTTATAGGGTTCACCCTTGGACCTAATATGTGATCAGTGACAAATATCATGCAATTCGGTCCATAAATGCTTCCTGTACTTTTTTTGCATAAATCCCCTCAGAAAATTTTTTTTCCGCTTGAAATATAAAATTACAATCAATTAGGCTGAAAAACTTGTCCAAATCTCCTATATACCACAAACTAGGGCTACCTTAAAATGTGAACTAATATTGACTATTTTTGGTAGGATGATTTTCTAATGGTCCCCTATAGACTCAATTATTAGATGGCCTCCCACCTAAGAATTTAGTCTATAACAGGTCATCTATATATAGAAGACAATTCCTATGGAAAACCTTTCTATAGATTACGATCATTCCGTTACCATTTTCACATTTTTTTGGAGTGATTCAAAATTCCAATAATATTTTGCAGGACTTGGCGAAAAAACTAATCAAAGAATTAGACACCTTGACAATTGTTCCCATATGTCAGTAATATTTCTTATATAAATCTTCTAACAAAATTTCCATTATCTTAACGTTTTCATTTCATTACATATTCCACCAACTTGCCAAAAAGAAATACAACAGCCACTGGCAAAGTAAAAGACGAAAATTTAACAAAAAATTCACTTAAAAATTGAAGAAAATGAATTTATTAAAAATTAATAATGCATTTGCCAATGCCTTTATTTTTTTATAGCTTTAATGCAAAAACAACAAAAAACACCAGCAGACCATAAATGGGAATATTAAAAAATGAACTTCCAACCCATCGACAGAAACCATGCAAATTAAATACAGACAAAGAAAGCAAGAGCGACCAGTAGCAACAGCAACAATAAACAGTTGTACAACATTCACAAAACCCCGCTGGGACTTTGCTTACAAAACGAATGGAGAGTAGGTCGGACGGCCGGTCGGCCCGTTGGAGTTGTCGTTCTAAAAAAAGAGAACGAAAAAAGATTGGACGACGGCCGGTGGACTGCAATGATGGTTGGCTGGCAGGTTGGTTGGTTGGCTAGCTGGCTGACTGGATAGCTGGTTGGGTTGATGCGTTGGTTCACAACTTGTTGGTCCATCCGTCATAACATGGAAAACCGCCAGCCTATATTGTGTGGCGGCCTGACGTCGTCGAATGTTGAGATTTTCCCCTTCTGTTGACGTTCAATTACTTTTTGGCCAACATTTCAGCAAATTTGTTGATGTTGTTGCTGCTATTCAGAGTATTCTTAACCACCACTTCACTTTGTTGTCGAAACTCTGAGAACAACAGCAGCAGCATTTTTTTTAGAGATTTATGAAATATAAAAAACAGCGGACAGGTGAAATAATAAAGTGAAATGTTTTTCACCGGCAATGACGTTGCCAACGAACAGACACACGCCACAGAGCAAAAGCTTCAAAGTAGAAATATGGAAATGATATGAAATACCACCATTTTCATGAATTTGTCGAACAAAGAGTTTAGAAGAGTTTTTTTTTTTTGGGCAACTATCTTTATGTCCACGTTATTGCGACAAAAGGCCAAGTGGTCAGCTAGTCATAGAGTACATAAGTGGTTTACAACTTATTTACTCTTTTATTTAAATAAAATTATAACAAAATTAATGAACTCATTTGAAAAAAAAAAGTTTTAAGAGGGAAATATAATAGCTATAAATGGGGGAAAGGTTTATTTTCTATGAAAATAGTTTTCAAAGACTTACTTTGTTCGGATTGCTGCTACAACCTCTTGTAAATGATTAATGAAGCGGCTCACTTGTCATAAAAATGTAATCTGCAAAAAAGAAATAAAATATTGTATTAAAATATGATAATAATAGAAAGAAAATAAAAAAACAATCGTTATGTTTGACCCGCCGTACAACATTTAACATGTGGTGGACATTTTTTACAACATTTAACATGAGGTGGGCATTAAAAATACCTGACTTTGATTGGGACGCTTTTTTAGGAACTATGTCATTGTACATTACTGCCAGTAGAAAACAGTATTCCAAATAAAAAATTTTGCCTCGGACTTTGAATATACCGAAAACGGCCCTTGACCTTTGTATTGGGGGCTATGTAAAAGTTGAAAATGTTCTGTTAAAAAGTTTTTCACCCTCCAAGATTCCGGAAGCCAAGTTATAGCAACTTCCCAATACTAAAACAAAGTCCTTTGGGCCATAACATAACATATAGGTATATATTTTTAGGAGGAACCAGTTGCCACTTAATAAGTTACAAATATATATTTCAACCAATACTGTTCCACAAATTTTCTGAAACCCTCAATGTACCGAAAATTGAGGGTAATATTTTACGAAGTCTGTTCAAGTCAGAGTTTGTTCAAAAAATTAACTTTATATTTATTTCGGTTTGAAGCGAGATATATGCCAGTTTTTTCCAATCCTCGAAACACTTCTGAAAAAAACGGCAAATGATTCGATTTTTCTTTGACACCCCACAATAACCCAAAATATAAAATTACAGTCAATTCGGTGGAAAAACATGCCCAGAATCCAAAATACCGAATGATGATACCATGTGATACCGCGAAGCTTGAACGAATGTTTTTATTTGTTGATAGGGAGATTTTCTGCCGGCGTGAGTACAACAAGCAGTCGGGAAAAAAGTTCTAGATCGACTTAGATTTTAGTTCTGTAAAAACCCCTCTTTGGGTCCACTGCGTACCAGCTAACTTTTCCATCTTCTAACTCAGCGTTATGGCTAATGAGGAATATTCACTTTCATAAAATCAAAATGTGTTTCATTGAAATATTAGTTTGGGCCAAATGCGAATATAGTTCCGTCAATTCTTCCATACTAACAAGTGAAAACTCATGAATTAAATAAAAAAGGGTAAGTCGGGCGAGGCTGACTATATGATACCCTTCTCCACCTTGGGTATATTCAACAGATTTTTGAACGACCATTGAATTGGACGAATTAAAAAATGTGACCTCTATATATATGTGAACCTAATTAATTCAATCCATAAATATCCCATTCTGCAGCCATTGGTAAATTCCATTTTATTCGTACAGATTTAGAGTCGTTTGTTTACAATGAGACAAAATTATGTACATCGATATAAAACAAACGTGACACACCCTATGTTTTAATCTGATAATATATCGAATCAGAACTATATATATAGGCTACACTAGCTTTAGTACAATCGGAGAATTGTATGGAGTTTTTTACATAATTAACATAAATCCGAACGAATATATATGGGAGCTATATCTAAATCAGAACCGATTTTCACCAATTTCAATAGGGTTTATTTTAATTCGGAACATAAATGTGGCATGTACATTGTTTTTAACACGGACGGATGGGCATACATAAATGACTCAGAAAGTGATTCTATGCGTATTCTCAAAAGGAACTATAGGTCTACCTTGTTTCCTTTTGCTGTTACAAACATATGTACAAAGACATAATAATATGTACCACAGATGTTATAAAAACAGTGAGCCGAGCAGTATAGTCGAACAGGGCCGACTATTCTATTACCACTGAACTCTAACTTTATGCAAATCTATAATTCGAGACTGGGCTATATTTCGCGATATTTGCACCCTCTTGACCGATTAGATGTCAATACCTTCTCATTTTTACACTGGCATATATTCCGATCAATATTTTACCGGATTGAACATTTATGCTATAAAATACAAAATTTGTTAGTTTGCATATGGAAGTCTTGGTTCGTTTGACCCGACAAATTAGTTTGGCCAGATCCCCTTCCCCACATTAGAAAAAAGTCCAACCGAACGTTTTGGTTAATTTTAAAAATTATAATCTTCGTAATGCTAAAAAAAGGTCAAAGGTCTGTTATTTTCCGATCGATTTCCTTCGGGTGTAAATTAATAGGCCATAGAATACAAATTTTGTAATATTTTACACAAAAGTTCTGACCCGCTATGTATTGACCGATCTTTAGCAAAACAATCATGTATATTCTTTGTCTTTATCCCCTTCTCCATGTAAAATTTCGTGGTGTTCTGGTCTATAGAGCAACCAGAAAAACAGCCCAAAATAAAGTTTTCGGTCCATTCGATCCCGTAAATATTAACCGATCATTACCAAAAACAATAAGTGTCTTATTCGGTCCGGACCCGTCCTACGTGTCTAAATCGACCCAGCTAGTCGAGATATATGGTATACTAAAATGTGGGTCTAGGAACAATATTTCGGCGTCTTGGCGTAAAGCTATAATTCGTTTACTTACATAGTTGTATATGGCATAATTCCTTCACCTCGACACTTGATAGTGATTCTGTGGAAAGGTAAAGCAAATATGTCACAGACTGAGGATGTATAGTTGTAGGCAACACCAACTTAAATATTTTATTGTATTTGCTTTAATTATTTTTGTTCTGTACTTGATTTACAACACAAAACGTTTTACAAAATATGTACATCCCACAAGTTCTCTGTGCTATATTCGCAAAATTTTATTCAATAGATAATATATGTGAAATAATTACTTTCTTTCGAATTCCATAATTTTATATTTTTCAATCCAGTAAGGCCATATGTTAAAAAATTGTTCTTCATTTATTAAAACAGGGCACACTCACAAATCATTAATCATTTGAAACTTCATTATATGTGAATGTGAAATATATTCCATAGTCACTCATACCAAACCACCAAATATTCCCAACCTAGCAAAACATATTATTTTTACAAACCGCCTAAATAGTTTTCCTATATATTGAAAATATGGAATTTACGGTCTTTTCACAAATACTTTTCAATTAATTTCCCCCAAAAACAAGAAAACATTATTAGGAGGTGTTGGACAAGGTTATGTGCCTTGCTGTCGATTATTCTGTACAAAAGAAAATAAATATTCTTTAGAAATTGAATGTTGTCAGCCATCATATTTTTGTGTGCTCGCTTCCTCATATTCTCCATTGTTTCGTAAATATTTCCAAAACATATTTGCTTTATCATCCAACACTTTAATTGAACTCGGAGGAAAATAGGTAGGTGGTGGATAGGTTGTAAGGTAGGCTATGGGAAATACCTAACTTTTGTTCTATTGAAAGCTTTTATGAGTTTTTGTGCTAAAAGTCATTTGTTACATAGAATTTCTGCCTCCAAAGAAATTTTCTTTTGTAAATCATTTATAATTGATTTAGGTTTTAGGATTTGCAATACCTAGTGGTTTGAGTTAAACGGAACTAAGGTTTCTTTTTTGGTTCAAGATATGCGGTGAAGTGGGAATCATGACGGAATCATTAATCTTATCAATAACTTTTATTGTCATCATTGTTGTGTGGTGGTGGGTGGTTGATGGTTTGGTGGGATTTGTCCTTTTTTGAGAAAATATTTTCTTTATGCCATTGTCCAATGTCTCATTTTTAGAAGAACTGTTTAGTGTATGTTTTCTATAAGAAGAACTCGTTATTAAAGCAATCAGATCCACAAAAATATTCTTAAAAACACCACGCTTTTCCTCCGAATAAACTCTTTGAAATTCAAACTTAAAATTATGATAGGCACTCAAAAAATATTCTTTAAATATACCCTTATAAATCTGTAGGATATTCAAAATAGATTTTTTTAAAGTACACGCTTATAATTCTCTGAGGGTTCCTCCGAATATTTTCTTGGAAATCCAAGCTTAAAATTCTGATAGTCACTCGAAATATAATTCTGAAAGATCATCAAAAAATATTCTTTAAAAGTATTCGATTATAATTCTCTAACTGATTCTTAACAAAATTTTCGTGAAATCCAGGCTTAAATTCTCTTTTGAACCTGCAAAAATATACTTTAAAAATCTACACTTATAATTCTAAAGGACCTTAAAAAATTTTGTTTTTGCAAAATAGTCAGGCTAAATCCCAGTTTGTTGTTTACCACGAAAATCAAACTTTCTGCGGTTCTATATTCTGAGCCTGGACAATATTTCGAGATATTTGCACCCTTTTTACCGATTATAGATCAACAACTTCACTTTCTAACCCTGGCATATTTTCCAATTTTTTTCTTGAAGTGAATTTTTACGCCGTAAAATAAAAAAAATTTCACTTTAGGTTTTGGTTGATTTGACCCTCGGAATATTGACCGATCATCATAAGTATTTGGTCAGATCCCCTTCACCTTGTAAAATATGTGATGTTCTGCATATAATAATTGCCTCTAGAGCGACTAGAAAATCTGACAAAATTAAAGTTTTCCGTTCATTGCACCCCCTGAATGAAATCTCAACTTCACCGAAAACTATAGGCGTCGTCCTTGACCATAATCGGAAGTTCATGTACAATTTCAAAGCTATCAGCGCGACATTTCCGTCCTCTAATGGAGTAATAGTAATACTATGCACATAGTCACCTTTACCTAATTACGTATAACTCCCACATCAGAGTACATACAGCCATATAATTGGTATCAATTTGAAGGTCAACAACTCCTCTTGGATATACTATCAACTTCTCGGGTATATGTCCTTCAGGAGCAAGTATATACGCCCCAGAATAAAAATTTTGTAATTTTTCATACAAAAGTCAGGGTCCATTTGACCCGCTCAATATTGATCGATCTTTATCAAAACAGGAATGCTTATTCTTTGGCACGATCCTCTTCTCCATGTAAAATTTCACGATGTTCGGACCATAACTGCGGCCTCTGGAGCGACCAGAAAAACCGACAAATATTAAGTATTTGGTCCATTTCATCCCTTAAATATTAACCGATCTTTACCAAAAAACAATAGGGGTCTTCATTGGGCCGAACCTATCCTCCATGCAAAATTTGGTGAAGATTGGTCCATAACTGTGGCCTGTATCGTGTTTACAAATTATAATGGACAGACCGACGACGGACGGACGGGCGGGCACACATGTCTAGATCGACTCAGCTAGTCGAGATATGAGACCAATATTTCGCGGCGTTACAAACTCTTGGGGCTGCACAAAGCTATAATACCCTGACAACATAGTTGTGTAGGGTATAACAAGTGAGCGGAGAAGTATAGTCGGACGGGGCCGACCGTATGATATGATACAACTTCCACGAAAATCGAACTTCTATATTCTGAGCATGGGCAATATTTCGCGATATTTGCACCCTCTTGACCAACTAGAGGTCAACAAATATTACAAATATTTATTATATCCCTTCTAATTACTTATCCAGATTCCCTTCACCGTGGGTTGTGTTGTGATGTTCAGCTTCCAATTTCAATACGCCATAGAATATAAATTTTGTAATTTTTCACACAAAGGTCAGGGTCCATTTGACTCACTAATTATTGACCGATCTGGAGCGACCAGAAAATCAGACGAAAATAAAGTTTTTAGTCCATTTCATCTCCTAAATATTTACCGATCTTTACCAAAACAATTTCGTGAAGATTTGCCCATAACTGTGGCCTGTATTTTGTTTACAAATTTTAATGATCGAAATATGACGATCGGTAAACCTAAGGGTAGGTCTAGGACCAATATTTCGCGGCGATACACACAAAGCTATAATGCACTGACAACATAGTTGTGTAGGGTATAACAACTTTCATAATACTCTGAGGGTTCCTTTAAACATCCTGAAAATATTCTTTAAAAATTCATGCTTAAAAATTTGAAGGATCTTTAAAATTTCCACTTATGGCTCGGACAGTCCTTCAGGAATTATGATTTTAATAACCATAATTTTGTCTCAGACAGTTTTTCAGAATGTAATCCTTAAAAATCTACGATTATGGCTGAAAGTGTTCTTTCTGAAAAAAATATTTAAAAAACAACGAACAAGGATCAGAAAGTCCTACAGAAAATATTCCTTAAATATCCAGCTTATGGTTCTGGTGGCCCTTCTGAAAATAAACTTTAACAATTTACTCTTATGCATCCATCAGTACTACTGAAAATATTCTTTAAAATACACGCTAACGGCTCAAACAGTCCTTTCGAAAATATTCTTCATAAATTCTTTATAAATTTACTATATTCGTCCTAATGGTCCTTCATTCTTCAATGGTAAATAACTGGTTTTGCCCCTCAAATAATATTTTTGTCCCTCAAATAATATTTTTTTTAGCCAGAAGCATGTAGCGAAGTTCTTCTATTTGTTACCTTATATTTTCATGTTTATTTAAAACCTCTTTAATATGACCCCTAAAACCCTATACAACTTATATTTGAATCCTGAATATTTAATGAAAAAATAAAACCAATATATACCATATGTATAAGTGGGCTCATGTGTACTACGGTATCACCGTACATACATTCATCCATTGAACATAACAAATATTACTTTATTGTGTTTATGTTGCCGAAACTTTATAAAATTGCCTTGCAAAATACAATAACACAAAAAATTTAAATCGAAAACAAAATACAATCTAGGGCACAACAACGAAATCGTCAACAATCACTGGCTGTATAATGGGAGTACAATAACAATAACAACTATGATAATAATCTTGGGTAACTTAATACCTATAAACCTTAACCAAATGCTGTTGCTGATGCTATGGTATGGGTCAGTAGGTGCGTGTGTGTATGAGTGTGAAAAACGGATATGGATTAAAATAAAATGAACAGATTTGTGAATTCAATATTAGACGGTAAATTTAAATGTAAATATGTATGTTGATAAATATTTAAATTAGTTGTTCATATTTTTAAGATTAGGAGAAAATAACAAAATTCGATCTGAATGTAAGTCTGTAAAATTGAGTGTAGATGGTGTTTAAGCATTATTGCAGGAGTGGACAGAAATTACAGTGTCGATTTTTAAAGAATATTTTCAAGGACTTTACTGATTCATAAGCTATGCTTTTTAAATAACATTTTTACAAGCATCATTCAAAACAACATTTTTTTAATAATATTTTTCAAGAATTAGACAGAACCAATAGCATAAAAAAGTTCAAGGAGCAGGCGTGAATTTTTAAAGAATATTTTTCAAGGACCAGACAGAACTATAAGCGAAGATTTTAAAGATTTTTTAAGGACCAGGCATAATTATTAGCCAAAAGTTTTCTGGAAGCATACAGAAACATTGGCACGAAGCGAATAAGAAGTGCAGATTTTTTAATAATAATTTTCAAGGACCCGATCGAAACAGTAGCCCATCAATAAGCTTAGATTTTTAAGGATATTTATTCAAAGACAAATTGTGCCATGCTTTATTTCAATGACCAGACATAACCTTTAGTTGAGATTTTTTAAATAATATTTTTTCAAGGATCAGACAGAACCATAAGTTTAAGGACCAGGCGTAACCATAAGCTTAAAAGTCATCGCTTATGGTTACGGCTGGAATATTTTTTTAAGGAAAAGACAGAACTATAGGCGTGGTACTTTATAAAATATTTTTAAGGATCATTAACCAGAATTTTCAGAGACTGTACGGAAATGCTAGAACGATTTTTTCAGGAACCATTAAGAACTATAATATGTAATATAATAATATGTTTTCAATGACCTGATGGAACCTATAGCCAAGAATTTGTAAGGATTACTCCGAATCATAAGCTTGATTTTTTTTAAGAATATTTCTTCAACGACAAATCGTGCCATCTTTGGACTCGACAGAACCATTATTTTAGATTTTTAAATGATATTTTCTCAAAGATCATAAGCTTGGTTATAAGCGTGGTATTTTATAAAATATTTCTTAAAGGCTATTGTCAGAATTTTTCGGGGACCTCACAGAAACATTAGCCCGATTTTTTTTTCAGCGACCCTTTTTATACCCTTCACCACACTGTGGTACAGGGTATTATGTCTTTGTGCATATGTTTGTAACAGGCAAAAGGAAACGAGATAGACCCATAGTTCCTTTTGAGAATATGCATAGAATCACTTTCTAAGTCGATTTATGCATGTCCGTCCGTCTGTCCGTCTGTCCGTCTGTTGGTGTTAAATTGTAAACAAAGTACAGGTCGCATTTATAATCCGATTTAGATGAAATTTGGCATAGGTCACTTATTCGGCCCAAGGACGAACCCTATTGAAATTGGGAAAAATCGGTTCAGATTTAGATATAGCTCCCATATATATATTTAACCGATTTAATGTAAACGGTCCCTATATATTTTTCGATTTGCACGAAATTTGGTACAGCCTAATCAATTAGGTCTAGAATGATGTCTGCCAAGTTTCGTGAAAATCGGTCCAGATTTAGATATAGCTCCCATATATAGTTTCGTCCGATTTCAGGTAAATGGTGCTCCAAAGTCCCTATATATCTTTCGATTTGCCCAAATTTGGCATGACGTACTGAATTGAGCATAGAATTATGTCTGCGAAGTTTCGAGAAAATCGGTCCAGATTTAGATATAGCTCCCATGTATAGTTTCGTCCGATTTCATGTAAATGGTGCCCCAAAGTCCCTATATATCTTTCGATTTGCACGAAATTTGGTACAGCCTAATCAATTAGGTCTAGAATGATGTCTGCCAAGTTTCGTGAAAATCGGTCCAGATTTAGATATAGCTCCCATATATAGTTTCGTCCGATTTCAGGTAAATGGTGCACTAAAGTCCCTATATATCTTTCGATTTGCACCAAATTTGGCATGACGTACTGAAATGAGCAAAGAATCGGTCCAGTTTTAGATATAGCTCCCATGTATAGTTTCGTCCGATTTCATGTAAATGGTGCCCCAAAGTCCCTATATATCTTTCGATTTGCACGAAATTTGGCATAACGTACTGAATTGAGCCTTGAATGATGTCTGCCAAGTTTCGAAAAAATCGGTCCAGATTTAGATATAGCTCCCATATATAGATTCGTCCGATTTCATGTAAATGGTGGACCAAAGTCGCTATATATCTTTCGATTTGCACGAAATTTGGTACAGCCTAATCAATTAGGTCTAGAATGATGTCTGCCATGTTTCGTGAA
>NW_026875088.1:0-17192 GCF_032173495.1 Musca vetustissima
AATGGTGCTGTGATTACGGATGAAGGCCGTACACTTTTTAGAGCTGCCAGGAAAAATGATTTGTTCGTCTTCGATGCTCAACCTGTAAGTAACCAAATTTTTTCTATTAATACTTCCGATAGTCTATGGCATAGAAGATTTGGCCACCTAAATTATCAAAGCCTGAAAGAGTTATCTTCTAAGAATTTGGTCAATGGCATGACATTCAATTCACACAGTGGCGAGAAATGTGATGTGTGCATGATTGGGAAAATCCACGCTGCATCTTTTCCCAAACAATCGGAGAGAAAATCAAAGGAACTGCTTGAAGTAATTCATTCCGACGTATGTGGTCCAATGAAAGTTGATTCTGTAGGTGGATCAAAGTACTTCGTGACATTTATTGATGATAAATCCCGCAGAATATTCACATATTTTATGAAGAAAAAGTCAGAAGTTTTTCGAAAAGTTTAAGACATTCAAAACCATGGTGGAGTTGCAAACTGGTTGCAAAATTAAAGCATTAAGAAGCGATAATGGTGGAGAATATCTTTCCAACGAATTTAACAAGTACCTTGAAACTAATGGAATTAAACGACAATTAACTGTTCCCTACACCCCACAACAAAATGGTGTAGCAGAGAGAGCAAATCGTACATTAGTTGAAATGGGACGTTGTCTTCTTATTGAATCAGGGCTTGATCAAAGATTGTGGGCCGAAGCGGTTGCTACTGCAACATATCTAAGAAATAGAAGTCCGTCAAAAAGTTTGGAAAATACTACTCCAATGGAGGTATGGTCTGGGCGGAAACCAAGTGTTAATCATTTGAGAGTTTTTGGTTCTAAAGCTGTTGCGCTGAACAAAAACGCAAGAGGAAAATTTCAAGAAAAAGGCGAGAAAATGGTCATGGTTGGATACTCATTAGTGTCTAAAGCCTATAGGCTCTACGATCCTAAATCTGAAAAAGTTATGGAAAGACGGGACGTCATTTTTGATGAAGATAAGGCATTAGAAAAATCACAAGAGCAAACACCAGAATTGTATTTTTATGTGCCACCTGAAAATTTTGAATCTCTGGAATCTACCGAAGTGGAAGAAACACAGGAAATGAATATAGAACTCAATGATGAACATTCAAGTTCGGATGACAATTTTCAAGATACAGAAGATTTTTTCGGATTTACTTCTTCAGATGAGCAAGAAAATCCTGAACCTGCAACTGTTCAAAGAGGAAGAGGTAGACCAAAGATTATTAGAACTGGTAAACCTGGTCGACCCCGAAAAGAACATAACTTACTGAATAATGTGGTGGAGGATGGTATTCCTAAAACGTATAAAGAAGCAATATCCAGTAAATTATCTGCTAAATGGAAACAAGCCATGGAAAATGAAATGTTATCACACCATCAAAATAATACGTGGACAATGCAAGATCTTCCGCATGGATGTAAGGCAATCAATTGCAAATGGGTTTTTGCAATCAAGAAAAATAGTAAAGGACAGGTGGAGCGGCATAAGGCACGGCTAGTCGCTAAAGGTTGTAGTCAGAAATTCGGCATAGACTACAATGAAACATTTTCGCCAGTGGTAAGATATTCCACTATTCGAATGTTACTTGCATTAGCGGTAGAACACAAAATGCATTTACATCAACTAGATGTAGTCACGGCGTATTTAAACGGAGAATTGCACGAAGAAATCTATATGCGTCAGCCAGAAGGATTTATCGATGAAAAAAACAAAAATAAAGTTCTGCGCTTAAACAAATCCCTTTATGGCCTTAAACAAGCGGGTCGGGAATGGAACTTAACGCTAAATAACTTTCTGTGCAAGATAGGATTTCTCAGATGTGACAACGAACCTTGTATGTATAAATCAAATCGAAACGGTCATTTGATGTTAATAGCTGTCTATGTGGATGATTTAATAGTTGGATGTGAAAATGAAAACGAAATTTTGAAACTTAAGGAAGAAATTGCAACCAATTTCGAAGTGACTGATAAAGGACTGTTAGAGCACTTCCTGGGAATGGAGTTTCATCGAGATGGAAAAACCGGTGAAATTAAAATATCTCAAACTAATTTCATAAACGAAATGTTAAAGGAGTACGGTATGGAGAATTGTAGACCAGTTTCAGTGCCACTGACTCCTGGTTTTCAGAGTAATTGTGAAGGTGAATGCAGGAAAATAGATCCCACCGAATACCAATCTTTGATCGGTTCCCTGCTTTACTTGGCTCTGACAACTCGCCCTGATATACTCCATTCAGTTACCAAGCTTTCGCAAAGAAATGCGGATCCACACTTAGAACATTGGACAGCAGCAAAACACATTCTAAGATATTTAAAAGGTACTAAAGATATGAAACTTCACTTTAGTTGTGGAAATGGCAAACTCATTGGTTACGCAGATGCTGATTGGGGAGGATGTACTACAGATAGAAAGTCATATTCTGGATCAGTATTTTTTATTGGAAATTGTGTGATTTCTTGGGAATCCAAGAAACAAGATACTGTCGCTTTGAGCAGTACCGAAGCAGAGTATGTGTCAACTTCTAACGCATCGAAGGAAGCTGTATATTTAGGTCGATTACTTCACGAACTGGGATTTCTGCAAGAAAACTGCGTTCCTATCAATGTCGACAATCAAGGTGCTTTGCAATTGGCATATAACCCGGTTCATCATAAACGGACAAAACATGTGGACATCAAATACCATCACATAAGAGATTTAATAAAATCAAATACAATAAAATTGGTTTATTGTCCAACGAATGATATGGTTGCCGACATATTTACAAAAAACCTAGCAAAGTCGAAACATCAAAAATTTGTCAGTCTAATCAATTTGAAGTAAATCAAAACGTGAAGAATATGCATGTTGTGGTGGAGTGTTGGAAAAACACTTTGTTTGAAAATACTTTGTTTTAATTTATTTCAACAAACATATTCTTCTTTGAAAAGCTTTGTGATTTTCTAGTTTGAAAATATCAAACAATTTAATTGTATAAATTGTCTTGTTCTGAATTTCAATTTGTTAACAACAATTTGTTTCTTAATAAATATTCTATAAAATTGAATATCGTTGTGCGTTCCGCTTAAAAGGCAGATATATACGGGGAAATCTTTCCGATAATAAGAAGAGGAAAAACTATATATTCCCAATATGGTAGGTCCTTAAAAATAATTTTTAAAAAATCCACGCCTTATGGTAGGTCCTTAAAAATAATTTTTAAAAAATCCACGCCTTATGGTAGGTCCTTAAAAATAATTTTTAAAAAATCCACGCCTTATGGTAGGTCCTTAAAAATAATTTTTAAAAAATCCACGCCTTATGGTAGGTCCTTAAAAATAATTTTTAAAAAATCCACGCCTTATGGTAGGTCCTTAAAAATAATTTTTAAAAAATCCACGCCTTATGGTAGGTCCTTAAAAATAATTTTTAAAAAATCCACGCCTTATGGTAGGTCCTTAAAAATAATTTTTAAAAAATCCACGCCTTATGGTAGGTCCTTAAAAATAATTTTTAAAAAATCCACGCCTTATGGTAGGTCCTTAAAAATAATTTTTAAAAAATCCACGCCTTATGGTAGGTCCTTAAAAATAATTTTTAAAAAATCCACGCCTTATGGTAGGTCCTTAAAAATAATTTTTAAAAAATCCACGCCTTATGGTAGGTCCTTAAAAATAATTTTTAAAAAATCCACGCCTTATGGTAGGTCCTTAAAAATAATTTTTAAAAAATCCACGCCTTATGGTAGGTCCTTAAAAATAATTTTTAAAAAATCCACGCCTTATGGTAGGTCCTTAAAAATAATTTTTAAAAAATCCACGCCTTATGGTAGGTCCTTAAAAATAATTTTTAAAAAATCCACGCCTTATGGTAGGTCCTTAAAAATAATTTTTAAAAAATCCACGCCTTATGGTAGGTCCTTAAAAATAATTTTTAAAAAATCCACGCCTTATGGTAGGTCCTTAAAAATAATTTTTAAAAAATCCACGCCTTATGGTAGGTCCTTAAAATTAATTTAAAAAAAAATCCCCTAAAATACTTACGCAATTGTGGCCATATATCCATCATACTATTATTCCACAGGCTCATATCAAATTCTGCATCGGAGGGAAATAGTACAGCCTCCTGCACCAGTGGAGGCTTCTTACTTGCCGACATTGCCACCAAAGGTATAAAGGGACAACAATGATAAGCATAGGACAAGATCAACGTTTGAATACGAGGAAATGTTTCCGGCGAAGGGAAATCACGTAATTTTGGATTATTAAAGGTTTTCAGATGCAACAGCCTTTGCAGGCCATTCGATGGCAGTTCGGGAAAGATGTTGTTGCCCAAATTCAAATCCTCCAGCGAGGAGAAACCCACAAAGGCATCTTTGTGGATATACGATATTTGATTACCTTCTAGGTCTCTAGAAAAAATATTTTTTTTAATAAAATTATTTAAATTTTCAGATTTGAACAAAAAACCGGTTATAAGCAAATAAATATTCGGATATAAGTAACTGGGTTATAAAAAATATATCATATCATACACCAAAATCAATTTAAAAATAGTTTTAGCTTAAAATTTTGATTAATATGTTATATATGAAAAAAAAAAATCGGATATAAGAAACTCTCTTATAAGAAAAATTCGGATATAAGAAACATGGTTTGAAATGATTTTTAAGCTAATTTTAGTACAAAAAAAAAAATTTTAGTTTTTATTTTTTTCTTATAACCGTTTTTGTTACCAAAAAATATCACTCACAATAATTGTAATTTGGCTATGCCCTGAAAGGCATCATGAGGTATTGTTTTGATGTGATTATATGATAATAATAAATCATGTAATTGTTTTAAGCCTTGGAATGGACGTCCTTGTAAATTGTCTATAAGGTTGCTTGATAAATCTCTAAGAAAAAAATACAGTAAAAAATGATTAAAAATTCGCTTAAATGAAACTCCGGGGTCATGTGGCTACTTACAACAGTCTCAATTCTCTGCAATGTGCTAATGTGGGAATGGTTCGTATGGAATTGGTTTTTAGCTCTCTGGAAAAATAATAAAAAATAAAATTTTTAATATACTAGCAAATAAGTACGTTTCCAACATGTTTGATCAAGCATCGAACCTCCAGTTTTTCTCGATTTTACTTACAAACTTCTCAGTCTTGGTGTTTGATGGCATAAATTTCCTGGTACTTCCACAATACCAGCTCGATCCAATTTCAATATCTCCAACGAATAGCTACCCTCTAAATCGGGAAATATTTTTAGGAAACGTACATCCGAGAGGATCCTATAACGAAGTACAAAATATATATACTTGAAATATAGAAATACTTTTTACTTACAATTTCCTTAACTTCGCCATGCCTTTTAATGCCCCTGGCATAATTTGTGATATGGGATTTGCACGCAAATCCAAAGTTTGAAGCGTCTTGGGAAGATCGGTATCGTTTATCCATCGCAGCCGGTTACTGGTGGCTGAACTGCAATGACAAGAAACACGAAAAGGTATCAAGACATTAAAAATCATTGAAGGACATAAATATTTTTGTAAAACTAAAAAAAAAAACAGTAAGGAAAGTAGTAAAGTCGGACGGGGCCGACTATATGATACCCTTCACCACTATGGGTATATTAAACAGGACTATTAACATGAAATTGGATGAAATAAAATATGTGATATTTATCTAAATGTGAATCTACCTAGATCTATCCATAAAGTATGTAAATCGACTTCAAACAAATATAAATAGG
The DNA here is from genome assembly GCF_032173495.1 of Musca vetustissima. Classification (NCBI taxonomy): domain Eukaryota; kingdom Metazoa; phylum Arthropoda; class Insecta; order Diptera; family Muscidae; genus Musca; species Musca vetustissima. Next base: position 5,739 of record NW_026875088.1, read on the forward strand.
TCATCCGTTGGGCTATGTCTGTCAAATTTCGTGCAAATCGAAAGATATATAGCGACTTTGGTCCACCATTTACATGAAATCGGACGAAACTATACATGAGAGCTATATCTAAATCTGGACCGATTTTCTCGAAACTTGGCAGACATAATTCTAGGCTCAATTCAGTACGTTATGCCAAATTTGGTGCAAATCGAAAGATATATAGAGACTTTGGAGCACCATTTACATTAAATCGGACGAAACTATATATGGGAGCTATATCTAAATCTGAACCGATTTTCACGAAACTTGGCAGACATCATTCTAGACCTAATTGATTAGGATGTACCAAATTTCGTGCAAATCGAAAGATATATAGCGACTTTGGTCCACCATTTACATGAAATCGGACGAAACTATATATGGGAGCTATATCTAAATCTGGACCGATTTTCTCGAAACTTGGCAGACATCATTCAAGGCTCAATTCAGTACGTTATGCCAAATTTCGTGCAAATCGAAAGATATATAGGGACTTTGGGGCACCATTTACATGAAATCGGACGAAACTATACATGGGAGCTATATCTAAATCTGGACCGATTTTTTCGCAAATTGGCAGACATAATTCTATGCTCAATTCAGTACGTCATGCCAAATTTGGTGCAAATCGAAAGATATATAGGGACTTTGGAGCACCATTTACCTGAAATCGGACGAAACTATATATGGGAGCTATATCTAAATCTGAACCGATTTTTTCGAAACTTGGCAGACATCATTCTAGGCTCAATTCAGTACGTCATGCCAAATTTGGTGCAAATCGAAAGATATATAGGGACTTTGGAGCACCATTTACCTGAAATCGGACGAAACTATATATGGGAGCTATATCTAAATCTGGACCGATTTTCACGAAACTTGGCAGACATCATTCTAGACCTAATTGATTAGGCTGTACCAAATTTCGTGCAAATCGAAAGATATATAGGGACCGTTTACATTAAATCGGTTAAATATATATATGGGACCTATATCTAAATCTGAACCGATTTTTCCCAATTTCAATAGGGTTCGTCCTTGGGCCGAATAAGTGACCTATGCCAAATTTCATCTAAATCGGATTATAAATGCGACCTGTACTTTGTTTACAATTTAACACCAACAGACGGACAGACGGACGGACATGCATAAATCGACTCAGAAAGTGATTCTATGCATATTCTCAAAAGGAACTATGGGTCTATCTCGTTTCCTTTTGCCTGTTACAAACATATGCACAAAGACATAATACCCTGTACCACAGTGTGGTGAAGGGTATAAAAATATCACGCCTATTGGAGGTCCTTAATTTTTTTAAATCACCCCGTTTAGGTGTCATTAAAAATATTTTTAAAGAAATCACGAAACAATATTTTAAAACCAGTGAGCGGAGCAGTATAGTCTGACGGGGCCAACCATATGATACCCTACACAACTTCTATGGAAATCTTACTTTCTGTGGTTCTTTATTCTGAGCTTGGATAATATTTCACGATATTTACACCCTCTTGACCGACTAGAGGTCAACAAATATTATTATTACTAACATTCAGTACAGCCCTTCTAATTACTTGTCCAGATTCCCTTCACCGTGGGTTGTGTTGTGATGTTCGGCCTTTAGTTGTGGCCTAAAGATCGACTGGAAAAACACACAAAAAGTTTTCGGTCGAATTCATCCTAATATTATTATCTGATCATCGCCGAAAATTGTAGACGTTGTCCTCGTTTCTACGACAGAGGGTTCTACGATCCGAAACGACGCGAGCCTTACTCGGCCAACGTCTGTCACCTCAGCCCATTGTGAAACAGCAATAGGGCTGCTACAACAACAACATGGAAAATTTCAAAGCGATCAGAGCTTTATATCCGCCCTCTATTACTATATAATATCAGAAGACGTAAGCACCTGTAAATATTTAAGTGTAACTCCCACATCCGAGTACATACGACAATATAATTGGTATTAAATTAAAGATCAATCACTCCTCTTGGATATACATCTCGGGTACTTCAGAGGTAAATATATACGCTACAGAATACTAATTTTGTCATTTTTCACACAAAAGTAAGGTTCATTTAACCCGCTAAATATTGAGCGATCTTTATCAAAAAATGCATGCTTATACTTTAGCCCGATCCCCTTCTCCATGTAAAAATTCGCGATGTTTGGGCCATAATTGTGGCCTCTGAAGCGACCAGATATTCAGAAAAAATTAAGTTTTTGGTCCATTTCATCCCCTAAATATTAACCGATCTTTAACAAATACAATAGGGGTCTTCATTGGGTGGAACCCTTCCTACATACAAAATTTCGTGAAGATTGGTTCCTAACTGTGGCCTGTATCGTGTTTACAAATTATAATGGACAGACGGACGGACTGATGGAGGGACACACATGTCTAGATCGACTCAGCTAGTCGAGATATGACGATCGGTATACTTAAAGGTGGGTCTAGGACCAATATTTCGCGGCGTTACAAACTTTTGGGGCTTCACAAAGCTGTAATAACCTGACAACATAGTTAAGTGATCGATCGATTAATATTTAGTTGATGAAATGGACCAAAAACTGTATTTTTGCATGGTGGCTCTAGATGCCACAAATGTGATTTACACAGAAAAAAGGGGTCTGATCAAGGAACAAGTATGACTCTTTTAATGATAATCTGCCAATATTTTGCTCGTCAAATGGGCACAGACTTTTGTGTGAAAATTCTACCTCATTAGAGGGCGCAAGTGTAGCGCTGATGGCTTGAAAATTTTGCATGAGGTTACGGTTATGGTTAAGAATACCGCCTATAATTTTCGATGATATTCAGATGATATTTCGTGAATGAAATCGTCAGAAAACTTAATTCTTGTTGTTGTAGCAGCTATGAGGCTGAGGTTACAGATATTGTCCGAGAAAGACTCGGTTCGTTTCGGATGGTGGACCCGTCTGTTGTGGAAACGCTTAATTCTTGTCGCTGTAGATGACACAAGAAAAAAACAAATTTTCCGTGAGGAAGTCGATCTGACTACTTATTCGAATGACTGTCTTGAGCAATATAGTAAAATATTAAAATAACAAAATTTGAATCTTAATGTAGCCACAGAAGAGCTGATCGGTCCAAAAGGTGCAAATATCGTGAAATATTACAAAGGTTCGGAATAAGGATCCACAGAAACTCAGTTGTAGTTGTGTAGGGTGTCATATGGCTCCGTCCAATTATACTGCTCTGCGCACTGGGCTCGAAATTGAGTGGAATACTTTTGGGGGGTTTGTAAAAGTCTGCAATTTCTTAGAATATTTTTTGGAGACCTATAAGAGTGTGCGTATTTTAAAAGAATATTTTTAAGGGTCATAGGAGGCCTATATTTAGATATATAGTTTATAGACATGTTTAGGATATTTTTTGGTCTTTTGGAAGGCCTATACGAGTCTGAAGTTTTTTATGCCATTATTTTTGTGGGGGCTATAAACATGGAATATTTATGGGCAGGCCATAAGAGTCTGGCATATTTAAGAATATTTTTGGGGGCCCATAAGTTTTATAGATGGACACATGAGAGTTTAGAAATTGTGTAGAATTTTGCAGTCTGGAATTACTTAGAATATATTTGAGAGGCCTATTTAAAAAAATAGAGTCTTAAAGAGTCTGGGATTATTTTTGAATATTTTTGCTGATCTATAGGCGGGCATTTTTTAGGATATTATTTTTGAATTCTGAAAGTTTTTAGGATACAACAAGAGTCTGAATGTGTTATGACCCATGCCATAAAATTCTGGAATTTTCTTAGAATAGTTTTGGGGGAATTTGTAGAAGGGCATTTGAGATTCTTTTGGTAGGATATTTTTGGGGCTCTATAAGTGTCGGGAATTATTTAGAATATTTTTTTGGAGACCTATAAAAGTTTGCGTATTATTGATGAATATTTTTGATATCCCTTAAAAGTGTGGGATTTTTATAGAATATGGTTTGCCGACGCTTGTCTGTTTCTTTGTTTTGGAAGTCTAAGTTCTAAGATGTGTGATTTTTTTGAGTCTTATTAGGGTCTGGAATTTTGTCGAAGGTCTTATTAAGTGGAAATTCTGCCTAACAAAATGCTAAAATACTGTCTTTCCGTGGGTACAGCTCCCATATGGGGGTCAATCAACTTTATAGGTGGCCATAGTCGCATTTTCCGAACGAAGTGACTGTTTTAAGAAATATTTTTTTGAAAATCTTTTAAGCGTTTGGAATTTTTAAGGAATGTTTTTTGAGTTCTTATTACATTGCAAGTCAGTCTAACAAAAATTTAAAATATCGGGTTTTATTTGGGTATAACACCCATATGAAGGTCGTTTTGCGTATTTTGATCGTCCTGGTGGCATTTTCCAACCAAAGTTACTTAATTTTAACATTACGAGGAATCGGAAATCGACATTCCCGGACTTGGTGGTTAAATAATTTCTTTACTGAAATTGTCAACATTAGTCCATGTTTCAACAAAGCCTCCCGTCAAAGGTGACACGTCATCTTCGGTATGTTAGAGGTCATGGACCGATTTGTTTTCATCCTGAGTGCCTCTAGTTTGATATTTCTCCTGGCAGCAATACAAAAACATCCGATCCCAAGTTTAGGAATTTTAAATAACCACCTCATGGTGGAGGGTATTAAATGGTTGACATAGAATCGCTTTCTGAGGCAATTTATAAATGACCGTTTATCATCCTGTCAGTTGATGTATTATTGTGTAGAAAATACAAGTGGTATATCGAAGAAAATGAGTTCAGATTTAGATATAGCTCCCGTATATGGTTTCATCAGATTTTAAATAGGGCACAAATGACACTACGTTTGTTCGATTTACACGAAATTTGGCCCAACATATTTAATTGAAAGTTGAAATCGGTTCAGATTTAGATATAGCTCCCATATATATTTTTGTTCGATTTTATGTATTTGGTGCAGTAAATACTCTACGTGTATCCGATTGCGACGAAAATTAGCATAGCGTATTGAATGAAGCCTAGATTCTAGGCCCTAGAATTTAAAGTCTCGTTGAAATCGGATTAGATTTAGATATAGCTTCCAAATATAATATCGTCCAATTTGAGGTAAATGGTTCACAAAAGACCCTACGTTTGTACAATGCAGACAATATTTTGAACAGTATATTATATTGGGCCTAGAAGGACATGTGTTAAGTTATGATGGAATCGCTTCAGATTTAGATATAGCTATCATATATAATACGGTTTGAGGTAAATGGTGAACGAACGTCTCGATTTTTGTCCGATTGCAACGAATTGTTTGCACAGCATATTATATTGAGCATAGAATGACGTGTGTGAAGTTTCGATGAAATCTGTTAAGATTTAGATATAGCTCCCATATATAATTTCGTCCGATTTCAGATAAATGGGACATCAAATTCGCAATGTGTATCCGATAAAGGCGAAATTTGACACAACATATTTAATTAAGGGTAGATACACGTGTGTTAAGTTTTATTGAAATCGGTTCAGATTTAGATATAGCTCCCATATATATTTTCGTCCGATTTCGTGTAAATTGTGCACCAAAGACCTGATCTTTGTCCGATTTTCACGAAATTTTGCATAGAGTATTAAACTAAGCCTATAGTAACGTATGTCTAGTATCAGATTTAGATATAGGTTCCACATATAATTTCCTCCTATTTGAGGCAGAACAGACCGCAAGTTTGTCCGATTACATCGAAATTCGGTACAGCGTATTGAATTGAGTATAATATGACGTGTACTAAGTTTCGTTGAAATTGGTTCATATGTAGATATAGCTCCCATATATATTTCCCCCGATTTCCTGTTAAAGGTGCACCGATCTCCCATGGTTAGCACGATTGAAAAAAGTGCTCAGAATTTCTTCTGTTTTATCACCTCTTCCCATAGAGTGGTCACATACAAATAGTTTCCCACACAAAATTTATCACCCTGCAATTGTCTCTGACTCATATTTACGATTACAAAAGGCTGACTGACCACAAAGAAAACTTCGTGGCTGATGGTGGGGTGGGAAATGTCAAATGAAAAGAAAAACATTTAAATCGTTTATCGGTTTCAATTGAATGTTTTGTGGTTGGTGTGGAAACCACACACACTACACAACCAGAGATAATTATCCACACTTGGGACACAGAAATCGAGTATACCCTATGATACCCTTTCCCTCCCTCACCCCACCCTCGTTGAACTATTCGAATAAACTTTGTCTATTTATGAGAGAATCTTAGTTGAACTTTTCATTCAACCCCTCACACAACCCTTTAAACTTTGTAAGTGTGTTTGTTTCTTATTTGGATTTCCTGGGATTGTTAAGATGGCACTGCAAGAAACTTTGGAGATTTCCCGAACAAAAAGTTTGCAGAATGTGCAGCGTCATTTATTTACTTGTTGTTGTTATCAATTAAATTTCTATTGAAGAGTTTTTTTCTTCACTTGAAATCCTTGTTATTTAAAGTTGGCCATTTGATTTTATTTTTTCCGAAATTGGGTTCAAGTACTTAGGTGACCCAAAAAAAGATTTTGAAAAGGGCCAATAAAAAAGTAAAACTTCCGCTTGCATTGAAAAAAAAAACTAATCATGCGTTGCAAATTAATTTGAATACAAATATTTGAAAGAAAGAAAAAAATAAACAACAGTTCTTAACCTACTCCCGAACCATCTAAAAAAAAAATACTTGTGAAAGGGGTTCCGAATTCAACTGAATTGGAACCTCCCCAACATATCCAAAAGAGCATAAAAAGACCATCAACTAACCACCCAAAATTTGTTGTTATCAACTAACTAATGAACAAAGATTCAAATATCAATGAAGCATTCCAAAAAAAGAATTTCCCATTTGCAGTCGATTTATTTTGAAATTTCGTTTTTCTTTTCTTCTTTTCTTCCTTTTCATGGCTCAATAACGAGGCAACAACAAGGACATTGCCATTTCTGAAAAAAATATTTGGAGTTTCGTACATTTTTTCCATACCATTTGAAATTCACAAGAATGACTGCATTTTTTTGTTGGTCCTGCAAACAGGATATATAGCAAATTAAACATTATTCTTGAATGTAAACAGGATAATTACGAAGTTGTTATGCCAGATAAAGAAGAAGTATTATTAAGATGTCCTTATTTAAAAAAGGAGAATGAGGAAATTAAAAAAGGAAGGATGATTGAAAGGAAAATAAAAGAAAAAACACGAGTTTTTTTAAAAGGATATTTATTAAAGGATATTTTTCAAGGACTATTGGAGACTGGAGATGGTCCCTAAAAATATTCGTTTAAAAATCCACGCCTTATAGATGGTCCCTAAAAATATTCTTTAAAAAATCCACGCCTTATAGATGGTCCCTAAAAATATTCGTTAAAAATCCACGCCTTATAGATGGTCCCTAAAAATATTTAAAAAATCCACGCCTTATAGATGGTCCCTAAAAATATTCGTTTAAAAAATCCACGCCTTATAGATGGTCCCTAAAAATATTCGTTTAAAAAATCCACGCCTTATAGATGGTCCCTAAAAATATTCGTTTAAAAAATCCACGCCTTATAGATGGTCCCTAAAAATATTCGTTTAAAAAATCCACGCCTTATAGATGGTCCCTAAAAATATTCGTTTAAAAAATCCACGCCTTATAGATGGTCCCTAAAAATATTCGTTTAAAAAATCCACGCCTTATAGATGGTCCCTAAAAATATTCTTTAAAAAATCCACGCCTTATAGATGGTCCCTAAAAATATTCTTTAAAAAATCCACGCCTTATAGATGGTCCCTAAAAATATTCGTTTAAAAAATCCACGCCTTATAGATGGTCCCTAAAAATATTCTTTAAAAAATCCACGCCTTATAGATGGTCCCTAAAAATATTCTTTAAAAAATCCACGCCTTATAGATGGTCCCTAAAAATATTCTTTAAAAAATCCACGCCTTATAGATGGTCCCTAAAAATATTCTTTAAAAAATCCACGCCTTATAGATGGTCCCTAAAAATATTCTTTAAAAAATCCACGCCTTATAGATGGTCCCTAAAAATATTCTTTAAAAAATCCACGCCTTATAGATGGTCCCTAAAAATATTCTTTAAGAAATCCACGCCTTATCGATGGTCCCTAAAAATATTCTTTAAGAAATCCACGCCTTATCGATGGTCCCTAAAAATATTCTTTAAGAAATCCACGCCTTATCGATGGTCCCTAAAAATATTCTTTAAGAAATCCACGCCTTATCGATGGTCCCTAAAAGTATTCGTTTAAAAAATCCACGCCTTATAGATGGTCCCTACAAAATATTTTTATAGAAATCCACGCCTTATAGATGGTCCCTACAAAATATTTTTATAGAAATTTACGCCTTATAGATGGTCCCTAAAAATATTCTTTAAAAAATCCACGCCTTATAGATGGTCCCTAAAAATATTCTTTAAAAAATCCACGCCTTATAGATGGTCCCTAAAAATATTCTTTAAAAAATCCACGCCTTATAGATGGTCCCTAAAAATATTCTTTAAAAAATCCACGCCTTATAGATGGTCCCTAAAAATATTCTTTAAAAAATCCACGCCTTATAGATGTCTCAGAAAAAATATTCTTTTAAAAATCCACGCCTTATCGATGGTCCCTAAAAATATTCTTTAAAAAAATCCACGCCTTATAGATGGTCCCTAAAAATATTCTTTAAAAAATCCACGCCTTATAGATGGTCCCTAAAAATATTCTTTAAAAAATCCACGCCTTATAGATGGTCCCTTAAAAGATTCTTTAAAAAATCCACGCCTTATAGATGGTCCCTAAAAATATTCTTTAAAAAATCCACGCCTTATAGATGGTCCCTAAAAATATTCTTTAAAAAATCCACGCCTTATAGATGGTCCCTAAAAATATTTAAAAAATCCACGCCTTATAGATGGTCCCTAAAAATATTTAAAAAATCCACGCCTTATAGATGGTCCCTAAAAATATTTAAAAAATCCACGCCTTATAGATGGTCCCTAAAAATATTCTTTTCCACGCCTTGTATTGGTCCCTAAAAATAAAAAATCCACGCCTTATAGATGGAGGATAGAAAAATATTCATTAAAAAATCCACGCCTTATAGATGGTCCCTAAAAAATATTCTTTAAAAATCCACGCCTTATAGATGGTCCCTAAAAAATATTCTAAGTAATCAACCCCTTTTATAGATTGTCACAAAAATATTATTTAAGAAATCCACGCCTTATAGATTGTCCCTAAAATATTCTTTAAGAAATCCACGCCTTATAGATGGTCCCTAAAATATTCTTTAAGAAATCCACGCCTTATAGATGGTCCCTAAAATATTCTTTAAGAAATCCACGCCTTATAGATGGTCCCTAAAATATTCTTTAAGAAATCCACGCCTTATAGATGGTCCCTAAAATATTCTTTAAGAAATCCACGCCTTCTATAGATGGTCCCTAAAATATTCTTTAAGAAATCCACGCCTTATAGATGGTCCCTAAAATATTCTTTAAGAAATCCACGCCTTATAGATGGTCCCTAAAATATTCTTTAAGAAATCCACGCCTTCTATAGATGGTCCCTAAAATATTCTTTAAGAAATCCACGCCTTCTATAGATGGTCCCTAAAATATTCTTTAAGAAATCCACGCCTTCTATAGATGGTCCCTAAAATATTCTTTAAGAAATCAAAATATTCTTTAAGAAATCCACGCCTTATAGATGGTCCCTAAAATATTCTTTAAGAAATCCACGCCTTATAGATGGTCCCTAAAATATTCTTTAAGAAATCCACGCCTTATCGATGGTCCCTATTCTTTAAGAAATCCACGCCTTCTATAGATGGTCCCTAAAATATTCTTTAAGAAATCCACGCCTTCTATAGATGGTCCCTAAAATATTCTTTAAGAAATCCACGCCTTATAGATGGTCCCTAAAATATTCTTTAAGAAATCCACGCCTTATAGATGGTCCCTAAAATATTCTTTAAGAAATCCACGTCTTCTATAGATGGTCCCTAAAATATTCTTTAAGAAATCCACGCCTTCTATAGATGGTCCCTAAAATATTCTTTAAGAAATCAAAAATCCACGCCTTATAGATGGTCCCTAAAAATCTTTAAGAAATCCACGCCTTATCGATGGTCCCTAAAAATATTCTTTAAGAAATCCACGCCTTATCGATGGTCCCTAAAAATATTCTTTAAGAAATCCACGCCTTATCGATGGTCCCTAAAAATATTCTTTAAGAAATCCTCCACGCCTTGTGTTGATGGTCCCTAAAAAATATTCTTTAAAAAATCCACGCCTTATAGATGGTCCCTAAAAATATTTAAAAAATCCACGCCTTATAGATGGTCCCTAAAAATATTTAAAAAATCCACGCCTTATAGATGGTCCCTAAAAATATTCTTTAAAAAATCCACGCCTTAAAAAATATTCTTTTATAGTATGGTCCCTAAAAATATTCTTTTAGAAATCCACGCCTTCTATAGATGGTCCCTAAAAAATATTCTTTAAAAATCCACGCCTTGTATAGATGGTCCCTAAAATAATCCATGGTCTAAAAATATTCTTTTAAGAAATCCACGCCGATGGTCCCTAAAAAATATTCTTTTAAGAAATCCACGCCTTCTATAGATGGTCCCTAAAAAATATTCTTTTAAAAATCCACGCCTTGTAGATGGTCCCTAAAAATATTCTTTTAAGAAATCCACGCCTTATATGGTCCCTAAAAAATATTCTTTTAGGTCCCTAAAAAATATTCTTTAAAAAATCCACGCCTTGTTTAGGTTCCTTAAAAAATATTCTTTTAAAAATCCACGCCTTTTATAGATCTGATTGAAAAAATATTCTTTAATAAATCCACGCCTTGTATAGATGGTCCTAGAAAAAATATTCTTTAATAAATCCACGCCTTGTATAGATGGTCCTAGAAAAAATATTCTTTTAAAAATCCACGCCTTTATAGATGGTCCCTAAAAAATATTCTTTTAAAAATCCACGCCTTGTAGATGGTCCCTAAAAATATTCTTTTAAAAAATCCACGCCTTTTGTATTGGTCCCTAAAATATTCTTTTAAAAATCCACGCCTTGTATTGGTCCCTGAAAATATTCTTTAAAAATCCACGCCTTGTATTGGTCCCTGAAAAAATATTCTTTAAAAAATCCACGCCTTCTTTTAAAAATACGCCTTGTATTGGTCCATAAAAATATTCTTTTAAAAATCCACGCCTTGTATTGGTCCCTAAAAATATTCTTTTAAAAATCCACGCCTTGTATTGGTCCCTAAAAAATATTCTTTTAAAAATCCACGCCTTGTATTGGTCCCTAAAAAATATTCTTTTAAAAATCCACGCCTTGTATTGGTCCCTAAAAATATTCTTTTAAAAATCCACGCCTTGTATTGGTCCCTAAAAAATATTCTTTTAAAAATCCACGCCTTGTATTGGTCCCTAAA
>NW_026875089.1:0-17100 GCF_032173495.1 Musca vetustissima
GTATTTACAAATTACTACTTATGCTTGTTTAGAATAACTACTATCGGCTAATGTTATATTCATTAATTTGATATATTCCTGCAAACATTGCCCAGACTGAAATGTGGCAAGACATTTTTGTGGTTAAAAATATGTCGAAAACACAATTTTGAAAACTCTCGAATGGCGAAAAATAAATAGTTATTATAAAATGTTGTGAAATGAATTCTCGGCTTTATTGCATACACATTTTCAAATGTAGTAAATTATCATTTATATTTTAATGCGTACAATTCTATTTTCAAATTTCCACTGGAATTGCACATAAACGTCAATCAACTTGAGAAACATCATAAGAGATACAACAACAACATTAGCACACAGATCAAACAGCACACTACAAACGATATTTTATTATTTTATTAATGTTGTGTATGAAGTAATATGTGAAGGCAGCAAAACAGAGAAGTGCGGGAAAGTGTATGTGGGTACAACTAAACGAATGTTAGGTGTGAGAATGAAGGAACATCAAAATGACATCAACAAAGGAACGGAAAAACAGCACTCTCACAGCACATTAAAGAAACTGGCCACACAGCTGATTTCAAGAATGTGAGAATCTTAGACAAAGCTAAAAACGAAAACAAAAGATATACACTAGAAACCCTAAGAATACAACAACGAATTGACAGATCCATAAACACGAAGGAAGACAAAGACAATACTAAGCTTCAGTATTCAATTGCAATAACCTGAAACACCAGTTCTGTGATATATTTATTTATTTATTAACTGTGATTTTATTTATTTTATTATTTAATTTATTATTTTTTTTATTTAAATGTTGTGGAGTCCCGTTTTTTAATTTAAGTAAATAATAAACAAAATTAAAAATAATTAAAGTAAGTTAAAAAATAAGTGCAATATATATTGAAAAGAAATTATAATTTTTATTTTGTCAATAGATCAATAAAAAACGTTCTTGAAAATGTTGGAAAAAAGCCAACGAAACGTCGAGCAAAATATGAAATAAAAGCCAGTTTTTATTTTCATCAAACACCTGACCAAAAAAGCCCAACAACAAAGTATCAATGATTAGTCAATTTTCATGGTTCAACATTATGTCTAGTATCTTTGCTATCAATTTACATGTGCAAGTGGTAACCTATCACAGAGTTCAATGCGGTTCGGTCACATTGTGGTGTAAAATTTTAACATGACATTTTAATGATATTGAGCTGTCGGTATGTCATCAACGTACTCAGCATGATGTCTGTCAAATTTTCAATTATAAAATTATATGCAGAGAAATTTAAGATAATTACAACAAATACGATTTTTCAAAGGAATTTTGCGGGAAATTGCATATCAGTTGTGAATGGGGAATTTATAAACATAATTTCAAATGTTAAATTAATAATTAGAAATGAAAATTAATAAAGTGCAAATGTTCAGCTTTTTATAACCTACACAACTATGTTGTCAAGGTATTATAGCTTTGTGCAGCCCCAAGAGTTTGTAACGCCGCGAAATATTTGTCCTAGACCCACCTTCAAGTACACCGATCGTCATATCTCGACTAGATGAGTCGATCTAGACATTTGTGTCCGTCCGTCCGTCTGTCCATTATATTTTGTAAATACGATACAGGCCACAGTTATGGGCCAATCTTCACTAAAATTTGCATGTAGGATGGGTTCTGGTCAATGAAGACCCCTATTGTTTTTGGTAAAGATCGGTTAATATTTAGGGGATGAAATGGACCAAATACTAAATTTTTATTAGTTTTTCTGGTCGCTCTAGAGGCCGCAATTATGACCCAAACATGGCGAATATTTACATAGAGAAGGGGATCGGGCCAAAGAATAAGCATGCCTGTTTTGATAAGGATCGGTCAACATTTAGCGGGCCAAATGGATCCTGACTTTTGTGTGAAAAATTACTAAATGTGTATTCTATAGCGTATAGATTTACCCCTGAAGGACATAGACCCGAAAAGTAGTTGGTATATTCAAGGGTAGTGGTTGACCCTTAAATTGATACCATTTATATGGTCGTATGTACTCAGATGTGGGAGTTACACTTAAACCTTTACAGGTGTTTATGTATTCAGATATTATTTAGTAACCCTTTACCACACTAGCGCTGATCGCTTTAAAATGTTCCATGAAGTTCCAGTTATGGTCAAGGATAACGCCTAAAATTTTCGGTGACGATCAGATAATTATATTGTGATGAAGTGGTATTAATTTTTTGTGTTTTTTCGAGTCGATCTATAGGCTCCAATGGGAATAAGAACATCATAACACAAGGGAAGGGAATCTGGACAAGTAATTAGAAGGGTTGTACTGAACATTAGTAATAATTGTCGGCCTCTAGTTGGTCCAGATGGTTCAAATATCGCGAAATATTGCCCAAGCTCATAATATAGATCCACAGAAAGTTAGTCTTTCTTGGAAGTTAAGTAGGGTATAATATGGTCGGCCCCGTCTGACTATACTGCTCCGCTCACTGGAAAGGCAAAAATCAATGTCGTACTGCGATACCCTGCATAATTCTAAATACCATCAAGAGCTGATTCCAATATTTGAATCCTCCATTATAAGGTGTAGTGTACATTAAATTTGTCTTTCGGTTTACCAAACATCTAACGATTAGTTGATTTAGCCATGTCCGTCTATCGGTGTTTGAGTTGTTGTACCGGGGTATATCAGGGTAAATTTTTGCAACCGAAGAGTCTCTAGTTTGTCCTTGGGGGTTTGAAGACTGGCCTATTACTTTTGCAAGGTATTGGCAGTTAAGCCTGAATTTCTACTATGAAAAGTAAAAACAAAAAAATTCAACCAAATTCAAAATTCACGGCCTTATATTTTTGATATATATATTTCATATATTAGATCAAATATAAGCTTTCCACACAAAAGAAAAGCACACTACACTCTCGTTTGTTTTCAGATAGTTCCATTTTTAGATGACATCCATAGCAGAATGTGCTATTATTTTCGTAACTTGTGTGCATCTTCCATTCTGACAAACTAATTAATTTTCCAATTAGTTAGCTTTTAGTGCTAATTTAGTGAATGCACAATTTGGTTCATACATTATTCTAACTTTTGACGTTACCTAACACGAATGCATATTGGCTTGTAGCGAAATTTACATCGGTAATTGCAATGCACGCAACCACAAAATTAGTTAGGTTAAGCAAACAAAATTAGTTAAGTAGAATGTGTCAATCTTTGTTGACACACATAATCAGCACAGGTGAAATTTAAGATGAAATTTCAACGATAACACGTTTTTGCCATGTTTGCGTAACGTAAACAAAATTTTAATGAAGATAAATCTAATATTTGAAAGAAGGAAAATAATTTACTTTTATTTTAACGAACTTTTTTTCCATATGCCAAACGACTTCAGATTTACCATCCCTCAGTCTTTGATGATTAAATTGAAATTATGGTTCATATTTTTTTAATAATAACACTGTGCAACAACTCTTTAGGGAGGTGTGGAAAATTCCTTTTGGACTGAAGGCTCATGGGGGCTCATTATCGGGTTATCACTGAATTCGCTCCAATTTAATATTTTAGGTTCTCATGGTTTACCGATTTCGGAATTTACAAAGCATTAGTCGTATTTCACACCGATGTGGCTGTAATTTGGTATAAAGAGTTCATTGAGCCTGACATACATATAATTTGTTAAAATAACATACCTACAAATACAATATGCTCAATGTAGGTCCATGTTTCGACATAGTCCTTATAAAATAGTAACGCCCCTAACGCCTCACGCACAAAATTAAATATTTGAATTTAATTGAATTTGAGTGTATGTCCTTCTTCGAAAATATTTGTCCTATTAGTTTAACTTAATACAATTTTACAATGCCAATACGAATAGAAATATTGCAGGAAAATGTGAAGAATATATTTGTGAGTACTTATATTGTGCACATGTGAAAAAACATATGTATAAACTTGAATGTAAGAAATTCAATATGATAAACATATTTTCCGAGAAGGACAAACGTCTTGGAACATTTTGCCTATTAGCTTACATGAATACACAAGCCTTATAGGAATTGCACATAAAAGATAGAGACAGAGGGAAACTAGACACGGAATTTAATTTAATTGTCGGTATAAATAATGTAATGTCCAATTTAAAATATTCTAACAAAATCCACAAAGTCCTTGCCCTTAAAATATTTATGAGCCGAAATTTTTCTTCAGGGATTCAGAGATTTCATAAAAAATATTCAATTATAATATGCTTTTGTATGAATTATTATAAGTGTTTTTAATCGCAATATTAAAGTATAAACAATAAAAATAAAGCCAATACAAGGCCAATTACAAACATGTGTATTTACAACCTACACCACAATGAGTTTTTATTTGTCTTTGTGCAAATGTCTGCAGCACACAAAAGTAAAAAAATGTTTGCATTTGCATACATATATTTTTTTCTCTTTTTGTCAAAGTGTAGATAAGTTACCCTTTGTCTTTGGGAGTTCAGTGACTATAGATAATCTTTTACAAGTTGCTTATATGTCTAACATCAATGCGACATATATTTATATTGTAAGGCAAATCTACATACATACAATATATAAAACAAACACCATTCTTACAAAAGATGGATATTGTGGACAAACTTTACAAAGGTTTATCACGTTTTTAAATGACCCCAGGTGGTATCAATGACATAAATCCGAGACAAATTGTAGAGAAAATGATTCGTGCAAAACATATGCCATCATATGGCTAAGCTTTAGAAGATTAAACGGTTAAATAGTAATAATAAAGGCAAAATGTTAAACTTTAATATATTTATTTTTCTAGAATTTAATAAATTGTGCTTCATGCCTACTATGCTTTATATCTAAATGTGGGCCAAAACTCACTATTTTATAGCAGAGTTAATGCATATAATTTTGCAATTTTTACTCACTTCTTCGAAAAACTGATCCTGGAGCTAATAATTATTAATCAATTGTCAAAGTTTCACTACTAGTTTCACCTCGTCTTTTGAACATACTTTTTATAAATAATTCAGTATAGCAACGTATTTACTGCAGACCGTCTAAGGGTGTGCTTGCTTCCTGTCTGCAGTGTTAATGTGGTAGAATTATCAAATTATTAAAATGTGGAATACTCAACACAAAAGTAGTCCAACTCGACAATATGGAACTTAACACAAACTCAATTGTCATGTTTTAAAGGAGCTCCCTGCGAATGATGGTTTCTCCCGCACGACGGATGAGTTATAATATTATCAATTAAATGAAATTAAGTATACGCATAGATTTCCGAATCTGAACCATTGATAACCTCTGGTCAACCTTGGTCAAGGTTGAGTGTGTTTTAAAATTGTCATTGAGTTTCAAAACCTAGACATATTCACCAGAGACCCCATAAAAATAGACATATTCTTCACAATAAAATTCTATATAAAATCATAAAGACATATTTTATACTTTAAATTAAATTCAAATGTCTAGATGTATGTGTTCGGCATAAATATGAACCAACTGTCACAAAAATTTGTATAGAATCGAAATTTAGATCCACCCAATAATAAAATCCAAACATATTATGTAGGGTAACATATGATCGGCCACGTCCGACTATATTGTATCGCTCCCTGATTCAATATATATAATATTTGGGTGAATGACATTTGTACTTGTTAAAGTTTAAAATACAAGTGTATTTTTGATTTTTCATGAACACCGAAATTAATTGACATCTACAAATTCGTTGAACTTTTGTTTACAACGCCCAGTTATACATTCAGTTCATTCAACTCTCTAAAAAGTGACTTTGGTGACACAAACAAATTTTAAATCCATAGAATTGTACTTGATTCTGGTTTAACAAATCACATCTCTAGTGCATTGCGAAAAGTTCAAACATCTTGGTACAACATAATATTTGAAGAAGAAGATAAATAATTTGTATATTATAAAATAACTTGTATAAAATTCAGAAATATTTTCACAAACAAGTAAATGTTTTCGTTCTTAAATTATAATATAATAAAATATACCTAAAGAAAATGTAGACTTTTAATAGAAATACATTTGTAAATTAAGGGAAAAAATCCAAACATTTCTATACCCAAAGCAATTCACTCGGTCTAAAATTAAATTTATCATTTTTGCCGTAAGTGGATTTTCTGACTTTTTATTCTATGTTCCAGTGAACAGGTATGTTCACTGGAACATAGAATTATTGACTTCGCTCAAAAATTTACATATATCTGATTTTTTTCAGAACCGAAACTTCATACATTCATCATAAAAACTTAAATTAGGTTTTTTTGCCCATTTGTTCCTCTAAATATCAATTGACTAGCATATGCCCGCTACTTCATTAGCGAATGTGGGTGATGTTTAAACATGTATGAGAATATTATTTTATTATCACAGAAAACTGCATACATCAGAAAAACTAAACAATCCACACATTAATATCGAGCTCTACATCATGATTCGAGCTCTAAAAGTTCACCCAAATCTAAATTTTACCAAATTTAGTTCCATTTAGTACACATTATTTCCATAAGCACCCTCTTCAACCATTCAACAAAACTTCATGCATACCCCGGTCTTTCACCCCCCACAATGATTCCAAATTCGAATTTCAGGATTTCAACTCTATTGGTTCACCCACAACTTAAATTGTACCAAATTTAGTACACAGTATTACGAATTTCCAAAACTTCACTCCACAGTGAACTTAAATCCAAGGTTCAGGATTCCAACTCTATCGGTTCACCCACAATTCAAATTGTACCAAATTTAGTAAACAGTAGTACCAATTTCCAAAACTTCCTACATACTCCAATCCTACACCTACGCAGTGATCCTAAATCCTAGTTTCAGACTTCCAACTCTATCGGTTCACACACAATTCCAATTGTAGCAAATTTAGTACACATTGGTACAAATTTTTAAAACTTTTACATTTCTCAATCTTACAACTCAACAGTGATGCTGACTCCATTTCAGTACTTTTTCCATACTTATAGTTCGAATGTCCAAGAAACCCCATTCTACACTTCATCAGTGACCCTCATTTAAAATCTAAGAGGTCTAGCTCTACCGGTTCGATAAATACAAATGGTATCACATTTAGTACTTTTCGTACCGTTCTAGTACGAATTTCCAAAAACCCAGCCTTATCTGTCACCTTTGGACCAAGAGTGACCCTCACCCCAAATTTCAAGATTCTAGCTTCAGCCGTTTGCAATGTATCAATCGTTAAAAGACAGTCAATCACTTTACTCTTTTATTAGTATAGATAATAACAAAAGCAATAATTTTTCTTAGGTAGAGAACTGGATCTACATTTACGATTTCGAGGCGATTGGTCAACCAGGAATCCGATATGCAAAATTATTGCCACTTCAATGTGGAACTTTGTTAAAAACTTAATAATAATGAATGTTTAGCTCAGAAGGGCTCCGCCGATAGGAGTCGGTACGCCGAATGAGTAGAGTAGTGGAAAGCAAAAAATGTGCGTTTAATATCAATTAATCACATCACATCTTCACACAACTGTTCAAATTGTTTTCGAAAGAAAAGTCTGAAACACAATATAAGGTATATACCGAATTTTCTGAAAAAACTTGCAATTTCCGGCTAAATGGGATAATTAATTAAGGACATTGCAATATTTCAATTTAACCTTTACATCACTGTGATACAGGGTCCAACATTTGTTTGTTGTAGATAGCTTGTACTAGTGAAAATTAAGCAAATATTAAGTTTGCATTTTTTCTGGTTAAATACTTTGGCAAATCCTTCTAAGGATAACAGCAAAACAATGTATCTTTTGTTATTGTTGTGAACAAATAATAGGTCGCATTTAACATTCGATTTGGATGAAATTTGGCACATGCCAAAATATGTCCACAGGATGATCCCTATTGGAACTGTATGGAAAGCGGTTCAGGTTTAGATATAGCTCTTATATAGAGTTTCAGCCGATTATATGTATATGAAGCACCGAACTCCCAATATTTGTCCTTTTTAAGGAATTTTGACATGAAATCGAACGAACTTAAATATGTGATTTTTATATGTTTCTGGAACATATGCTAAATTTCATTTCATAACGGCAATATATCGTTTGCGCTTAGTGGGACAGATTTATGTAAATCGATTTAAAGCAAACTTGACACACGCTATTCGGTATGCTGCACTGTTTAAAACTTAATCGCAATAAGTAAGTCGAAATTATATATGGAACCTAAGAAATATCTATATCTGAACCGATTTGAAGCAAACCTGCCAGAGATTAATTTATATTAACTTCAGTACGTTGTGTCAATTGGCCTATAATATGGATCTTTAGTGCACAATTTGCTTAAAATCGGACAAAAAAATATATATGAGGTGTACACTTCATTCCAGACTTAATATAATACGCTACGACAAAATTCGTGCAAATCAAATGATTTTCAGGGACTTTGTTGCATCATTTACATAGATCGATTTTATGTGAATGATGCATCAAACTCCCGATTGAGACAAAATTTTACACAACATGTTGACATAATTGTAGGCTATACCATAATGTCATGCAAATCGGTTTAGATATATAATGGACTTTCGTACACCATTTTACCTTAAATTGGATGCATATATATTCACTATATTAAATCTGAACCGATTTTCACAGAGTACAACATATTCTGGACGTAATTCAGCGGCTGTACCAAATTTCGTGCAAATCGAAAGATATATAGGGACTTTGGTACATCATTTACCTTAAATCGGGTGAAACTATATATGGGAGCTATATCTAAATGTGAACCGATTTTCACGAAACTCAGCACACGTCATCCTGCAAATCGAAACATATAGGTGCACCGAAGGGCCTATGTTTTTTCGATTTACACCAAATTTTTCAGATTGCATTAAAATGAGTTTTGAGTGATTTTTCCCAATTTAATAGGATGCTCAATATGGGCCAATATAAATGAGTTGTGCCAAATTTCATCCAATTTTATAAAAATGCGACCTGTACTTTGTTTACAATTTAACATGCTCCACACAATGGAGCATATGCATAAATCGACTCAGAAAGTGATTCTATGCATATTCTCTAAAGGAACCATGGGTCTATCTCGATTATTTTTGCCTGTTACAAACATATGTACAAAGACATAATGCCGTATACCACAGTGTGGTGAAGGGTATAAAAACAACTGAAAACAATTTTTGTATGTCCAAAAAAAGTTTTGAGGCAATGCGTCAAAGTCAAGAGAGAAGTGAAAAGAAAACTGTAGAGAAGAAACACAGCAAAACTTTTGACATTGACATGACAAAATTGTAGTTAGTACGATGAACGCGAAGGTAAAAGGTAAAAATGCTTGCATTGCCTTTCGGTTAGGACACTTTTTTTTCAAAAAAAAAAAAAAAAAAAAATGCTGAATATTTCTTTATCTTCATCTTTTGCAAGTTTCAACTGCGCCACACAATTAGGGAATCTTCAAGTAATAGGTTTTATATGAACTATAGGACTTTATTTAAGATGCTTCGGAATGTCCGATTTGGGCCAAAACTGCACCGTTTGGTTGTGTGATTTGTTGTCATTTTAAAGGTAACTTCATAATGCCTCTCTCATAGAAGTCGGATGCATTTAAACTTCCCAAACAAGCTCCCAAAGCGTTGTCCTGGTGGAACACGACACCTCTCCTGTTGGCCGTTTCTATTCAATTGTAAATGGTTTAAAACAGTTTCATGGTCAACTTTTTAGCTCCTGGGCGACAGTTACGACTGCTAACATGTCGTTCAACTTCGATCATTTAGCCGATTTTATTGACATTTTCGACTACCCGTCTACCTGTGCGAGGTGTATGTTTAAAATCAAAAATACCTGAGCGGAAAAAATTGCACATAATTGGATGTTAAAGTATCGGAACACCATTCACAATTTTAGCCGTTTGGCTTGCATTGTCGCCTTTGTCAAAGAAAAACTGTAAAATGTACCGAATTTTCTCTTTGTTCACTTCCATTTTTAGCACCCTGTAACTCACAAGTGAATGCACTGAACAAAAAACAGCAAAATATTTTTTTACTGCGAAACGTCCCCTTCCAACGGGCATAAATCTAAAAGTGTTTGATCGATACTTTATGAAGAAATCTATAAGTACAGTCATCTGCCGAAAAAATAATGAATATCTTTTCCCCCAAACTAATATTTGCCTTTTTCCCCCTAGCATGTGGTGTGCATTCAAAATATATTAAAAAGGTCGACAAATTAATATGGTGGCTAAGTGATTTCAAATTGTATGCCACTTGGTTCTTTATACTGGAAAATGAAATACCAAATTACAGACATACAGGTAAGAAAACTTTGCCAAGCACATCAAAGCTCTCAAAATTAAGCAGAGCCCGAGAACTGTGGTAATGGTAAAATCACAAAGGCACATCTGAGAACAGAAGACGAGTAAATGTCCTTTAAAAAGGGGATATGTGAAAGGATGGACATCAATGATGGGAAAATATTTCTAAAACCTTAAAAGTATGCAAATGGGACGGAGGCCTTTACAAATCCAAGTATCGACCTATGTAGAAAGTTTTTAGAATAAATTTATTTTGCCCTACAAGAAAAGGAAATGCCAAATTGCAGTCAACATAAGTATTCTAACTCCTTCAAAATATTGAAAAAGTATTATGCATTTATATAGTGACTATGCCCAAACCCTAAGAATTTAGTTAGCCAGATGTCGAATTCCAGTTGTTTAGTACACGAAATGGATAACCCTATATTATAAAAGACGCGCTTATGGGGCAACCCCCGCGAAAATTTATACAGAATCGAAATCCACTAAACATTAAAGTTGTTTAGAATACAATACTGCTTCGCTCACAATTTACTAATAGAGCCCAAGCATATTAGTTCGTTATGAAAGAAGTTCGTTATATCTGAAGTTGGGACCGAAAACAAAACGTCGGGGCCAGAAAATGTGTTCACAAAGAACAAAATTGTTATAAGGGTGATCGGCTTTAGTCGACAGTATATAACTGTTATTGGTCCATTATTTATGCGCATTCCGTCAAACCCCAAATGGAAATTGAATTCTAACAAAACTTCTTAATATTAAAAATAACGTTATTGCGAATACTCAAATATTATGTTATTCACTTCACTGCATACTTCGTGGGGGGTGACGTTTGTTACCTCGCAATATTTAACATGTGTGTTCCCTCCTGTGTATAACAATAGTCGGTATTGCATCCTTTATTGTTATTATGGCAATGTATGTGTTGTTGTTGTAGCAGCCCTTTTGCGTTTACACAATGTGCTGAGGTGACAGACTTTGGCCGAGAAAGACTCAGGTCGTTTCGGATCGTAGACCTCTCTGTCATGGAAACGATGCATGCGTTGTTGTTATTGCTGTATTGTATGTATATTTTTGAGTTGCTGTTTCGACAACAAAGAACAATTGAATATTTTCGCGTGTCTGTATCAACGGAAAATAAAACACAGATATAGCTTTTATGAAAATTGTCATTTCATCACTGGACTCGATTTCGTTATTGAACACAACATAACTGCACTTATACAATTTGGGTAGAAATAGATTTATTTGTATGGATTTCTTTTTATTTGTTTCTACATAAAATCTTTTTGTTGCAGAAATTTGATAAAAAAATATTTGAGTTTTGTAATATTGAAGCCGTTGAAGACCACAACATCAAATTGGGCAATCCCAACGTCATATCAATATATGTTATCCTTACATATAAAAAATGGTCGCTCTAATCTTTTCGAACTCCCGTACTATCAAAAAGTTGATCATGGATGACCCAGTCATGCTAAACAGAATATTTAAGTTTTTGTTTGCCTTAAAGTTTCTCTAAAATACCTGATGTTGTTCTTGGAAAATGTGTTTTTGAAAACATTTTTTCACGTTTTCTGGCAAATGGATAGCTGCGACGACGAAATGTATGCATATTGTACATGTACGAAAAAAGTTTTCCAACTGCCAGCAAGAGAAAACTGTTGGAATGCTATATGCACTATTTTGCATAAAACACGTTTCATAACAACAATAGCGTTTAATGAAAATGTATGTCTCCAGGGGTGTTGGACATTGTCAAGAGGTTTTACAGACTTTTCTCGGTAGCAACAGCGCTCCACCTAGTTAGAAATGAAAATTGTGTATATAAAACTACTGGCATTATGACACTTTATGAGAAGTTGAGTAATAAATGGTAGGAGAAGATTGTCATAAACCATACCGAATTTGAAATAGTTTTGAATGGTACAAAATACTCTACACACAATGTAATAAATATCCTCAAGTTATTTAATTTTACATAGCATTATTCTATTTCAATCAATAAAAATCAACACACAGCCTCTAAAATTATTCACATTATTGGCAGCATATCACCACAATTTGAATTTGATTTATGCAATAAATCCTCAATAAATACCATTATATAAGTCGATATAATATAGCCAATTAAATTGTATAAATTATTAAATTACGTTTTTCATTTTTATTATCGCTAATTATAATGGACAGATTCTCAATAATATGGAATAATTAACTGTAAACTAAATGGGAAAATATGTAGCAAACTATACACGAACGTGATAGGTTTATATTATTAGTAGTGATCTGATAACGTAAATATGTCGTTAAATAATAATATATTTTTCATGAAATAGTTTATATTGTTTTCATTCGGAGTATAGTAGAAAATAACATGTTGAGGATAATAAGTGAATTTTAAACATTGAAGAAAACATCAATTTTATAAAGGTCATAAGCGAATTTTTATTGTTTTAAAAAATTAGGACTACTGAAATGTGCATGACAAGTTTTGAGAAAATTTGGCGGATGAACTTTGAATATCCCCCACCATAGGTATACCAATAGTTACTTAAAAATTTGTAATATACATTTTTCCTAAAATCGCCAAAACCCAAAATGTGGTGGGGCTGCTGGTTCAGAATGAAAATTGTCATTGCAGAAACATTATTATATGTTTACGGCCCATGAGCATATACCTAAAGCGGGACAAATATTGCTTACATCGTGTATTAATTACGGCACATTTCAAATTATCATTATATGCTATGCCTAATTGAGGCTTGATATAGCTCTATTCCGATCCTAAAATTTTCGCATCATTATACCTTCCTTCACGCCAAACACCAAAAATATCGAAATCAGTACGTATCATTATATGGGGGATAGGATTTAATGCAGGCCGATATACTTTATTCCCGAACTTGACGTTCTAGTTGTTTATCTCGATATCCTCCGAAGGTAGAATGATTATGGATAAATGGCCTTAGAATTAAATACTTTCGAGTCCAGATTATTCATCCTACTATGGTGGGATACTACTACATGTGAATAAATCCAAAATTCGGAACAAATCAGATAATTATTTTAATATAAAAAGGGGATTATATAGGGCCTACTCCTAAAGAGGAGCGAATATAATTAATTTTAAAGAGGGAGTTTTTTTTTATCATATACGACCAAATTACGAATTCTGTTGAAAAACGCGTTTAAGAAACCCAAAGTACGGAAAATTGGGGGTACCATTTTATGAGGGCTATCCCTTATAAGGGTACGCCCTATATATTTATAATTTTACCTCTCCGTTGCCCCAAAATCCCCAAGACCACAAAATACCGAAAATTGGGTATTCCCTTATATGGGGCTATGCCTGTATAAAATGTAAAAATGTAGAAAAAGTCATTTATTCGAATATTATTACCATATAGCGTTATTTTCAAAAATACATATTATTTTTACATATATCTGTTTGTTCCTTACTAGAACTAATATCAAATTCAAAACTTTTTGGAGAAAAATTTTTTGAAATTTAATATGGATTTCAGTAAAGCATACGTAATTTCCAAATTCATTAATGGAAATAGGTATTTTGTCAAAAAGCTAAGACGTATGTAATACTCTATGCAAGAATTGCAAAATTTGGCGTTCGATATCAATTCGTTTAGAGCCTAGAATGATTACAACAGACATGAATACTTTATATGATCGGAAATGATTATTTCGATGAGTTACAAACAAAACAAGGAAAAACAAACTTTATATACCCTACATTCTGTAATGGACGGTATAACAACTAAATGACAAGCACCCATGTAGGGAAATTGGGAACATCAACGTACCGAGCTTTAGCAGAATTGATTGAATTGGCCTGGAATGACATCAAAACAATTCTATAAACGATTTTAATTTTTTGTCGCACCTTGTTCTATACTTTCCAAACTTCATGCTAAAACTAAATAATTTTTTTCACATATAGTTTTTATTAAAAAAATGTTTAGTTTTAAAATTTGATTGAAGGTGTTATCAGGGTAAAGGTTTATTGAAATCGGTTTAGAGTTTTTTGGTTCATTGTGTGGCATTTCAACAAGTATACAACAGAATAAACGGCTTCCTTGTTCTTTTTCATTGAAAATCTGAAGAATGAAAACAAGTGTATTAAGTCATCCATTTAATAAATATTGCTGATACAGACATAGTCATAGACATATTAAAAATTGTATTTTAGACAAATTACTACTGCATATGTTTGTAACAGCCAAAAGGAAACGAGATAGACCCATAGTTCCTTTTGAGAATATGCATCACTTTCTGAAATATGCATGTCCATTATTTGTTTGGTCCAAGGACCCTACTGAAATTGGGAAAAATCGGTTCAGATTTAGATATAGCTCCCATATATATATTTAACCGATTTAAGGTAAATGGTGGACCAAAATCCCTTTTTATCTTTCGATTTGCACCAAATTTGACATAACGTACTGAATTGAGCATAGAGTGACGTCTGCCAAGTTTCGAGGAAATCGGTCCAGATTTAGATATAGCTCCCATATACAGTTTCGCCCGATTTCATGTAATTGGTGCACCAGAGTCCCTATATATCCTTCGATTTGCACGAAATTTGGCATAACGTACTGAATTGAGCCTAGAGTGATGTCTGCCAAGTTTCGAAAGGCAAAATGTACTCTCATTTCCATACGATATATGTAGGTGTTACACATATATGTTATGTTGGCCCCTTGTTTACCACAAACATCTAACATATTGCAAAACATATCGTCCATGACCAAATGCATATACCCTAAAGTGGAGCACAATGAACTTCATTAACATTTTTCCAAAAACTTCAACGCCGAAATTTGTTTGTATCCCAAGAAAAACATGTTTGAAAACATTACAGCCATATAACTGCATATACACAGATGTTATTTTTCAATTTAAAAGACTATTTTAAATGGAGCAAATACTACATACTTAGACCGATTTCGATGGCATAGGTGTACAACATGTAGATTTCCCCCCTAATTTATGAGTGTGGTTGTTGTTGGTCGTGTGTGTGTGTTTCACAACATATAAAGTCTAGTTTTGATACAAACACGTGTCTTTGATATACTATTCAAATGATAGTCGTCTGGGGTGAGTAGAAACCTCCAGCTTCTTTAGAAATGTATGTTTTCCAATTTGGGGTAATCTATTTTTCATGTTTCTCTCAATAGTAAACCACACATTGGCAATAATTGAAATAAGTTGTTAATTTAAAGCTTAAGGGTGACACATTACATTCACATCATTCTTTTGTAATTATGGTTTAGAGCGTACTCTAAAAGTACTTAGGGTTGACGTTGTGGATGTAACAAAATTGGGGAAGAAGGGGTTTTTGTTCAGTGGAGTGATAAATGACTCCCTGGGACAATATACCAAGCAAATGTGGCGAAATTCGAAGCTATAGTCTTCTCTGGCTTTCCCGAAAGTGATCAATGTGATCATAACCCACTTTAAAAAATAAAAATCGTTTTGTTTTTATTTTTAAAACAGCAAGCTGGCTTGCCTAAAACAGGTTTAGCATTTTCCTAAAAGTTACATTAAGAAATCCCACCGTTTTTGTTAAATTATTAATTAGAAGGAATTTGCCAAGATAGTTCGCTAGACTTCTTCAAAGTCGGCTAGTATACCATCATCCTTTTGTTCGCAATTATAATCTGACTGCTTGTAATCAGCTTATGTAGCGTCCCTGTAATTAATGCTTCACAAACATTATTAATGACGGACAACGTCGTCATTTTTGTGCCACAACGTTGGAAGCTCAACTGTAATAAATGATTTTGCATCCTGCACCACGTAAGAAGAGAAGGATTTAAATTGCATTTACGGACCAACGTTACTGGTGCATTCAGTTGCGGACTTTAGGCGCTGTACATTTAATTTAGTTGGACTGGATTTTATGTAGGCGTTGGTAGGCTTGTTGGATTTATAGATTTTCCACAAATACACGAAGAGATTTCAGACTACATTTATAATACAGTCGACTCTGCTTTACTGAAACGGAAAAAATCAGGATGTTGGTTTCTGTTATCCGATGTTTTCACTTAAGCGGAGTTCGGTCTTGCCTGTAATATGGGGTTGTGAATGAGTAACATACTTCCTTGCAAAATTTGTTCATTATAGATTCACATTTTTACATTGTTCCTATTTAAAATTTTGTTACCATCTTTAAGGCTTAAATAATAGCTTAGAGTAGTTGAAAGTGGCGATCTCCTCAAAATTTTGTTATTTATATTGGGCCTTGTCTTGATATTTCCCCCTCTGAACGGTACATTATGTAACATATTTTTGTACATCTTCGTTATTTGTATACAAAATATAGAAATGCGGAACTGACTTTTTATCCAATTTTCCAATTTTCAGTAATACGGAGTGATTTGAAAGGAAATTCCAATATTTGAGTCCAAAAGCTATTTCAGTTATCCGATATTATCAGTTATGCGGAGTATATTGTGTGATATTCAGCTAAATTGTATTGGTGCAGGAAATCAATTTCATTTATCCGATATTTTTCAGTTAAGCGACTTACAGTAAAGCGGAGTCGACTGTACTGATAGAGTTGCTGCTCATGGGAAATACTATAAAGAATAATGAACAATTTTGGGCGGCCTTTCTTTTTTCTCGACTGTAACTGACTGAAAACTCCATAATCAGTGATAAGCATTATTAAGAAGTCAAATCTTGAAGGGGTGGTGTTGCATGGGGGCGTATGACTAACAAAGACATATTTTATAT
>NW_026875090.1:0-17229 GCF_032173495.1 Musca vetustissima
GTCAGATTTGTTTTCCGAATTCTATATGCACGTTTTTTTCCGATTAATATGCACGCACTCTGAAAGGCAATATAATTGTGTGTATTTTTATACCCTTCACCACACTGTGGTACAGGGTATTATGTCTTTGTGCATATGTTTGTAACAGGCAAAAGGAAACGAGATAGACAGATGGTTCCTTTTGAGAATATGCATAGAATCACTTTCTAAGTCGATTTATGCATGTCCGTCCGTCCGTCCGTCTGTCCGTCTGTCTGTCTGTCCATGTATTTTTGTGAGCAAAGTACAGGTCGCATTTATGATCCGATTTGGATGAAATTTGGCACAGCTCATTTGTTTGGCCCAAGGACGAACCCTATTGAAATTGTGAAAAATCGGTTCAGATTTAGATATAGCTCCCATATATATATTTAACCGATTTAATGTAAACGGTCCCTATATATCTTCCGATTTGCACGAAATTTGGTACAGCCTAATCATTTAGGTCAAGAATGATGTCTGCCAAGTTTCGTGAAAATCGGCACATTTAGATATAGCTCCCATATATAGTTTCGTCCGATTTCATGTAACTGGAGCCCCAAAGTCCCTATATATCTTTCGATTTGCCCGAAATTTGGCACAACGTATTGAATTAAGCCTAGAGTGATGTCTGCCAAGTTTCGAGAAAATCGGTCCAGATTTAGATATAGCTCCCATATATAGTTTAGTCCGATTTCATGTAAATTGTGCCCCAAAATCCCTATATATGATTCGATTTGCACGAACTTTGGCATAACGTATTGAATTAAGCCTAGAGTGATGTCTGCCAAGTTTCGAGAAAATCGGTCCAGATTTAGATATAGCTCCCATATATAGTTTCGTACGATTTCATGTAAATGGTGCACCAAAGTCCCTATATATCTTTCGATTTGCACGAAATTTGGCATAACGTACTGAATTGAGCCTAGAATGATGTCTGCCAAGTTTCGTGAAAATCGGTCCAGATTTAGATATAGCTCCCATATATATGGGAAATGGTGCCCCAAAGTCCCTATATATAATTCGATTTGCACGAAATTTGGATAACGTACCGAATAGAGCCTAGAATGATGTCCACCAAGTTTCGTGAAAATCGCTCCAGATTTAGATATAGCTCCCATATATAGTGTCGTCCGATTACATGTAAATGCTGCACCAAAGTCCCTATATATCCTTCGATTTGCACGAAATTTGGCATAACGTACTGAAATAAGCTTAGAATGATGTCTGCCAAGTTTCGTAAAAATCGGTCCTGATTTAGATATAGCTCCCATATATAGTTTCGTCCGATTTTATGTAAATGGTGCACCAAAGTCCCTATGTTTCCTTCGATTTGCACGAAATTTGGCATAACGTACTGAAATGAGCCTAGAGTGATGTCTGCCAAGTTTCGAGAAAATCGGTCCAGATTTAGATATAGCTCCCTTTTATTATAAATCGATTTAAGGTAATCGATTAGTTGCGTTTTCTAGAAGTACAGACATAGGACAACAGATGACCTATTTATATTTGTTTGAAGTCGATTGACATACTTTATGGATAGATCTAGGTAGATTCACATTTAGATAAATATCACATATTTTATTTCATCCAATTTCATGTTAATAGTCTTGTTTAATATACACATAGTGGTGAAGGGTATCATATAGTCGGCCCCGTCCGACTTTTACTACTTTCCTTACTGGTTTTTCTGTAGAAAAATTTAAGGGACACATGGATTCTATGTTTTTGTTAAAAAAAATCTATGGACACTAAAGAAAAAAATCATGGAACCTCGTTTCCTAATATTTTCTATAGAAAAAATTCGTAAGACCCTAAGGTTCTATGTTTTTTTATAAAAAATCGTATAGAATAAATTCGGTAGACCCGTTGGTTCTATTTTTTTCTGTAGAAAATATTTAGGGACACATAGACTCTATGTTTTTATTAAAAACCAGTAAGGAAAGAGCTATTAACATGAAATTGGATGAAATAAAATATGTGATATTTATCTAAATGTGAATCGACTTAGATCTATCCATAAAGTATGTAAATCGACTTCAAACAAATATAAATAGGTCATCCGTTGGGCTATGTCTGTACTTCTAGAAAACGCAACTACGCAATTCTATGCTCAATTTTGTAAGTTGTGCAAAATTTGATGTCAATCTGACTACATGGGGAGTTTGATGACCAATTTACTTGAAATCGGGCGAAAATATATATGGAAACCCTATCCAAATATTAAGCGATTTCAAACAAACATGTCACAGGTTAGGTTATAGTAATTTCAGAACGTTTTGTTCCTATCAGCCTATTGGTTCCTTGGTGTGTCAATTACTTAAAATCAATCTATAATAAAAGGGAGCTATATCTAAATCTGGACCGATTTACACCATTTACATGAAATCGGACGAAACTATATATGGGAGAAATCTGCACCGATTTTCTCGAAACTTGGCAGACATCTCTCTAGGCTCATTTCAGTACGTTATGCCAAATTTCGTGCAAATCGGCGGATATATAGGGACTTTGGTGCACCATTTATATGAAATCGGACGAAACTATATATTGGAGCTATAACTAAATCAGGACCGATTTTCACGAAACTTGGCAGACATCATTCTAGGCTCAATTCAGTACGTTATGGCAAATTTCGTGCAAATCGAAGCATATTTAGGGACTTTGGTGCACCTTTTACATGAAATCGGACGAAACTATATATGGGAGCTATATCTAAATCTTGACTGATTTTCACGAAACTTGGCAGACATCATTCTAGACTCAATTCAGTACGTTACTCCAAATTTCGTGCAAATCGAAAGATATATAGCGACTTTGGTGCACCATATACATGAAATCGGACGAAACTATATATTGGAGCTATATCTAAATCTGGACCGATTTTTTCGAAACGTGGCAGACATCACTCTAGGCTCAATTAAGTACGTTATGCCAAATTTCGTGCAAATCGAAAGATATATAGGGACTTTGGTGCACCATTTACATGAAATCGGACGAAACTATATATGGGAGCTATATATAAATCTGGACCGATTTTCACGAAATTTGGCAGACACAATTCTAGCCCTAAATGATTAGGCTGTACCAAATATCGTGCAAATCGAAAGATATATAGGGACCGTTTATATTAAATCGGTTAAATATATTTATGGTAGCTATATCTAAATCTGAACAGATTTTTCCAATTTCAATAGGGTTCGTCCTTGGGCCGAATAAGTGACCTATGCCAAATTTCATCCAATTCGGATCATAAATGCGACCTGTACATTGTTTACAATTTAACATGCACAGACAGACAGACGGACAGACGGAAAGTGATTCTATGCATATTCTCAAAAGGAACCATGTGTCTATCTCGTTTCCTTTTGCCTGTTACAAACATATGCACAAAGACATAACACCCTGTACCACAGTGTGGTACATGAACCTATAAAATAGACACTTTTTTTAAAATCGCTACAGTATTATATATAGATTCCATGTACATGTTAGACCGATTCGATGCAAATTTTTAACCAAATAATCTTAGGTCGCGAGTCTGAGATTTGTGATTTTTTCTGAAAAAATTGCAGAAGTTTTGTGAGTTCTTCGTATTGATAAATCCAGGTCGTGAGGTTCAAACTTCTCATTTCTATAGAAAAATAGTCTGTTCTCTTTTAAAAATATTATATTAATTTTAAATAATTTTTTTGTTTTTTTTTCCTGTGAAAATATTGTTTCATTTGCATGGCCCAATGGACACATGTCAGTGTCATATCAACTTAACGATATTGTCACAGGTCCAACAACAACAACACCGACAAAGTGACATTGACCAAAATGCTAACATGAGATTATTACTTTATTTTGTTTGGTTCGGTTGGTTGGTTGTTAAATAAAATGAAGCCATTTGTCAGCGAAAAAATAAAAATTGTCAGATATTTATTTTGGCAGAATATCTCTCAATAGACGTAACAACAACAAAAACAGCATTAACAACAACTATCACCAGCGCAATGCTAAATGGCTCCGATGCTGATGCTGGTTGACTAAATGACTGACATTTCGGGTAATGGTGATGTCTTTTCCAATTTCAGTTGGTTTTTGTTACAAATTGATGGCAGCAATGTGACTGTGATGATGTCACAATGACAGTCAGACACTTTGTAACAATGATTGGAGATAAAAAAGAAATGTTCTGATTTGTTTTTTTTCTCTATTTGGGGAGTTACGGTTTGAAATATATTTGAATATATTTTTGTTTAATAAAAAATAAACAACAACACATTTACATGCTACGTGACAAGTTCTCTTTATATTGCCAAGCAAAACAAAACAGAAAAACATAATTTTGAATATTTTTATTATTAATATTTTTTCGAATGAAATTCTTTGCTGGCCATCCATGGCGCAAATGCTGCTGTTGTCTGGCAAATAAAATTCAAATGCAATAAACAACAAATAAACCAATAAAAGAAATTGTTAAGACATTGTTAGGCAAAAACACACACACAGACAGACACATGGACACACTCACTCGCTCTCACATAGATAAACAATAAAAGTATATTATTATTATTTTATTACTTAACGCCATATATATACGAAATATGAAAAAAATACAACAACAATGCCACTCCACTTTTTTTCGGCTGGGGCCCAGTACACTGAGGCCAGACAGACTGGCGTACCACTCTGGAGGCAGTCAGACAGAAAGCCAGCCAGCCAGTCAACCGAAGTGAAAAAATGACATGAAACATTTAAAACGTGACTGAAATTCGTTTGTTTTGTTATTTTTTTC
Organism: Musca vetustissima; assembly: GCF_032173495.1. NCBI lineage: Eukaryota > Metazoa > Arthropoda > Insecta > Diptera > Muscidae > Musca > Musca vetustissima. Next base: position 4,802 of record NW_026875090.1, read on the forward strand.
CAGAATACACCTCCCCCTCTAGCGCCCTGATTTTGTAGTTCTTCCTGGGTGGTGTTGATTTGGGAACAGGAAAAACATAATAAAAATCATGTTTTCTATGTTTCTTTGTATAAAAAACAACAACAACAGCAACAAAAAACAATATTGAAAAAAAAAAAATTAATAATAATATTGTGTTTATGTTTGTCACCGTTGTAATGGTTGAGCAAGGAGGTTAGTCGCTGGTGGTAATATGGGGAAATTTTTTCGATAGAAAACAAAATTGGCAGTTCTACCCAATTTTTTTATCTGGACCGATTTTCATGAATCTTTGCACACATCATTCTAGACTCAATTCAGTACGCTATGCCTAATTTCGTGCAAATCAAAAGATTTTGAGGGACTTTGGTGCACATTTGCATAAAATCGGACGAAACTATATATGGGAGCTATATCTAAATCTGGACCGATTTTCACGAATCTTTGCGCACATCATTCTAGACTCAATTCAGTATGCTATGCCAAATTTCGTGCAAATCGAAAGATATATGGCGACTTTGGTGCACCATTTGCATAAAATCGGATGAAACTATATATGGGAGCTATATCTAAATCTGAACCGATTTTAACGAAACTTGGCAGACATCACACTAGTCTCTATTCAGTACGTTATGCCAAATTTCGTGCAAATCGAAAGATATATAGGGACTTTGGTGCACCATTTGCATAAAATCGGATGAAACTATATATGGGAGCTATATCTAAATCTGGACCGATTTTCACGAAACTTGGCAGACATCACACTAGTCTCTATTCAGTACGTTTTGCCAAATTTCGTGCAAATAGAACGATATATAGCGACTTTGGTGCACCATTTGCATAAAATCGGATGAAACTATATATGGGAGCTATATCTAAATCTGAACCGATGTTCACGAAACACGGCAGACATCACATTAGGCTCAATTCAGTACGTTATGCCAAATTTCGTGCAAATCGAACGATATATAGCGACTTTGGTGCACCATTTGCATAAAATCGGATATATAATCTATATCTAAATCTGGACCGATTTTCACGAATCTTTGCACACATCATTCTATGCTCAATTCAGATTTAAAATTTCATGCAAATCGAATCGGACGAAAATCGGACGAATCTATATATGCGACCTATATCTAAACCTGAACCGATATGTAGGGACTTTGGTGCACCATTTGCGTAAAATCGGACGAAACTATATATTTGAGCTATATATAAATCTGGACCGATTTTCACGAAACTTGGCAGACATCACACTAGTCTCTATTCAGTGCGTTATGCCAAATTTCGTACAAATCGAAAGATATATAGGGACTTTGGTGCTCCATTTGCATAAAATCGGACGAAACTATGTATGGGAGCTATATCTAAATCTATACCGATTTTCACGAAACTTGGCAGACATCACTCTAGGCTCAATTCAATACGTTATGCCAAATTTCGTGCAAATCGAAGGATATATAGGGACTTTGGTGCACCATTTATATGAAATCGGACGAAACTATATATGGGAGCTCTATCTAAATCTGGACCGATTTTCTCGAAACTTGGCAGACATCATTCTAGACCTAAATGATTAGGCTGTACCAAATGACGGAATGACAAAATTAATATACCCTCCATACTAGTCCCCAATTTATGTTTTCTATAGAAAAAAAATCGTGGAACCCTAGTTCCACGAAAAAAGTAGAGGACCTGAGGGACTCCCTGTTTCAGCCCTAATATATAAAAAGTTTTCAGACAAATCATTTATTTCTAAAAAAGTTTTCAACATTATGGGTAATATATGTGCGTGTGATAGTTTTCTTCTTCTAACAATGTGATAAATGTTTTGAGGCCAATATTGTTAAACAAAATAAAATTATTTTTATGACAATAAAGTTTCCTTTCAAAAATGATTTTTTTCTCTCTCTTTCAAATATTATTTTATTACATAAGTTTTGGATACTATTACAATCAAATTTGCCAATGATGTGACGGCGCATAATAATTCAATAAAACTTTAGCCATTGAAAAAAAAATCGAAAAAACACAAAAAATTCTAACAAAAGCAAAGCTGTGATATTTTATCCGCACAAAAGTGATACATGTGATAATACAGAAAAAAATATATATGCATGTGTGTGTTTTTCAATGAATTGAAATATCCCTTTTAATATATGTTTTTTTTCACGATTTAGATTTTACAATAAAATATCGAATTTGCAATTTTTTTCGATTTTTTCTAATAGACAATGATAGCCCCCAGCAATAGTTTTTTTTGTTGTTTTTCCGATTATTTTTGCTAACAAAGCAATATCATGTTTTGTAACATTTTATCAGAATTTGCATGTTTCTACAACCTCTCCCGCATCTCTCAGTCTCTCTCATCACTCCCTCTCTTTTTGTAGAATTGCAAACCTTTTGGCAATTTTAGTGTAATTGTATCTGTTTTTGAAATATGAACGAATGGAGTGGTGCTGCGGAGGATGTTGCTGATGATGACGATGATGATGATTCCATATCACATCTGTGATATGATAACAGCTAAAACAGACAGCAGATGAAATGCTAAAATGAAATGAATTCTTTTTGAAAGCAATCCAATGATATGTTTTGAAAAAAAAAAAATAGACAACTTGATGGAAATTTCTATAAAGTTTCCAATTGCATTTCGGTGATTACTACTCAACATGATATTGTAGTCTATAATAAAATGTTTTTTTCTTTTCTTTTTTTTTTTAAATACATATTCATGTATTTTAGAATTATTATTACTTTGATTGTCGAAAAGTATAAAATGTCCAATTTTATTAATCTGACAGTAGTTTTGAGGATTTATATAAAAATACAACTATTCATAAATGAATGGGGACTGTAATGGAAAAATATCACAGATTTAAAACTAAGCTGAATTAGGTAAAGGTATATCGAATTAAAAAATAAAATGTGAAGCATAAAATATATTATGGAACAAAATTGCGGATTTTTTTTTCTATTGAAAAAATATGGGAAATAGAGTTCCACGAATTTTTTCCATAGAAAAAAATAGGGAACTAGATTTCCAGGAATTTTTTCTATAGAAAAATTGGGATCTGGAGTATCACGATTTTTTTTATAGAAAAAACATTGGGAACTAGGGTTCCACGAATTTTTTCTATAGAAAAAAATTAGGAACTGAGATTCTTAGATTTTTTTCTGTAGAAAAAATTAGTATCTGAGGTTCTTAGTTTTTTTTTCTGTAGAAAAAATTAGGAAATTATGCCCCATGAATTTCATTCTATAGAAAAAATTAAGTTCTTCGAATGTTTCCCATAAAAAAAAACAGTAGGGAAAGTAGTAAAGTCGGACAGGGCCGACTATATGATACCCTTCACCACTTTGAGTATATTCAACAGATGAATCTTAACAGACGTTGAAGGACCATAATCACGAAAATGGATCCATAAACATGTCATTCTGCAACCTGTAATGAATTTTTCATATGATCAGATATAGAGAGCTATATCTAAATCTGAACCGATTTTCAGGAAACTCAGCACACATCATTCTAGGCTTAATTCAGTACGCTATGCCAAATTTCGTGCCAATCGAAAGATATATAGGGACTTTGGAACACCATGTACATTAAATCGGATGAAAATATATATGGGAGCTATATCTAAATGTGGACCGATTTTTAGGAAACTTGACACACATCAGTATAGACCTAATTCATTACGCTATGCCAAATTTCGTGCAAAACGAAAGATATATAGAGACTTTGGTGCACCATTTACCTTATATCGAACGAAAATATATATGGGATCTATATCAAAATATGAACCGATTTTCACGAAACTCAGCACACATCATTCTAGGCTTAATTCAGTACACTATGCCAAATTTCGTGCAAATCGAAAGATATTTAGGGACTTTGGTGCACAATTTACATTAAATCGGACGATATATATATATATATGCGAGCTATATCGAAATCTGTATATATATATATATGCGAGCTATATCGAAATCTGAACCGATTTTCAGGAAACTTGACACACATCAGTATAGACCTAATTCATTACGCTATGCCAAATTTCGTGCAAATCGAAATATATATAGGGACTTTGGTACACCATGTACATTAAATCGGATGAAAATATATATGGGAGCTGTATCTAAATCTGGACCGATTTTCAGGAAATTCAGCACACATCATTCTAGGCTTAATTCAGTACGCTATGCCAATTTTCGTGCAAATCAAAAGTATATAGGGACTTTGGTACACCATTTACCTTAAATCGGACGAAATATATATATGAGAGCTATATCTAAATCTGGACCGATTTTCAGGAAACTTGACACGCATCAGTATAGACCTAATTCATTACGCTATGCCAAATTTCGTGCAAATCGAAATATATATAGGGACTTTGGTACAACATTTACATTAAATCGGACGAAATATATATATGAGAGCTATATCTAAATCTGGACCGATTTTCAGGAAACTTGACACACATCAATATAGACCTAATTCATTACGCTATGCCAAATTTCGTGCAAATCGAAGGATATATAGGGATTTTGGTACACCATGTACATTAAATCGGACGAAAATATATATGTGAGCTATATCTAAATCTGAACTGATTTTTCTCAATTTCAATAGGGTTCGTCCTTGGGCCAAATAAGTGACCTATGCCAAATATCATCCAATTCGGATCATAAATGCGACCTGTACTTTGTTTACAATTTAACATGGACAGACGGTCGGACGGACAGACGAACATGCGTAAAGCGACTCAGATAGAGATTCTATGCATATTCTCAAAAGGAACCATGTGTCTATCTCGTTTCATTTTGCCTGTTACAAACATATGCACAAAGACATAATACCCTTTATACCCTGAAAGGTATAAAAACAATAGCCCGACGAATTTTTTCCCATAGAAATAAAATCAGGCCTTTTCTAAAAAATAACCCTAGGTCTCGATGATTTTTTTTATAGAAAAAATGAGCCTTAGGGTTTGATGATTGTTTTTCTATAGAAAAAATGAGCTCTAGGGCTCGCCGATTTTTTCTTTCTGTAGAAAAAATGGCACCATGGGTTTGACGAATTTTGTTTCTATTGAAAAAATGGACACTTCTATATAAAAAAGCCGGCAAGGGTCCAAGAAATTTTTTTCCTATAGAAAAAAGGCCCAACGATTTTTTTCTATTAAAAAAGGCTTAAAAGACGCAAACGAATTTTTTTCTATGGAAAAAAGGCTCCAAGACGCCAAAAAATTAGCCCTAAGGCTCGACGAATTTTATTTCTGTAGATAAAATGAAGACTAGAAAAATGAGCCCTATAGAAAAATGAGCCCTATAGAAAAAAACAGATTTTTTATAGAAAAAAAGAGACTAGGGATATTGTTTATATAAAAATGAGCCCTAGGGCTCGACGAATTTCCATGAGTTCTGGTTCTATGATTTTTTTCTAGAGAAAAAAGAGACCCAAGTGCTCGACAATTTTTTTCTCATAATAAAATGAGCCCTAGGATTCTGCAAATTTTTTTCTATAGAAATAATTGAGAACTACGGTTTACCAAATTTTTTTTCACTATTGTCCTGTTTTTTTTAATTTTTTATGGTTTGTGAAAAATTTCATAAAAACCAACTATTTTCAATTAAAGACACAATTTTAAAAGGAACGACGGAATCATTCGTTTCCCCACACATTATTTCGGTGATTATTTATTGCCGCATATTTATAGAAACATATTGCCGCTATATGTTCGCAACGCCTTTACAACATTTTTCTTCACGCAGGACAAGACCACCGACACGAAAAAAAAAAACGAAGAAGCTAACATAAAAATATAGCCCATCAGCAAAATAACCCGAGTGTTGAAATATCATCCTCACTGGCACTTGCAGATTTATGCAGAAAAAAAAAAACGTTTCTTTAAAATTTTTCAATATTTGGTGTTTCGCATTCTGCCACTGATAGTTTGGTGTGGTAATTTCACATTCTTCTTTTTTCTGCTTTCTTTCATCTGCTTTAAAATAAAAATTATGCACTACACAGCATCCCTTTTAATCTTGACAGTGGACCGACCCGACCCGCCCTACCCTTTCCTTATAACCACTTGACCATATGCTGAGACATAAATTTCTTAAAACGCTTTATATTCCGATGTTGTTGTTGTTGCTGGCATCTTCCTTCATTGTGGCTTGTTTATTTTCTTCGTGTCGCTGTTGTTTGTTTGTTTTATTTTTGCTGGTGTTTCATGTGGTCGGACGTCGTATCGTAATGAAATGCTTACATTAAAAATGATTATTTTTACAAGTGTGTCCTGGAGTAGCAGCGAATGCCGACGAACGAACTGTACGTCACACCATCAGTGACCGCCTTATTCGCTGCTGCTCTTTGCTTTACTTTTTGCAAAATTATGGTGTTGAAGCATCATCATCTTCAGTCAGGACAAAAACAGCGGAGGACCCCGAGCACAAAAAGTAAATATTTTTCTTAATTTTTCATTTTTCATGCGGGATTTTTAAAACGACGGATTATTACACACATGGTTGAACGCTTGTTTCTCCCTCGGTGCAAAGTATAATGACAATAATGATTCATGCAAGCAAGGCATAAAAGAAAATGGCAAGGAGTGCATAATTAGGGCGGGATATATAAAATAAAAGTTTAAGTGGAATTAAAGAGATATATAAAAAATCGTTCAAGTTTTCAATTTCTTCCAACCGAAACAAATCGGTGGAACATCAGTTCGGGTTTTTGGTATAAAAAAATTTGCGGAACCTCAACTCGCAATTTTTTCTATAGCAAAAAAAAAAATCGTGGACGCCTGGTCCACAGTTTTTTCTATTGAAAAAAATTCGTGGACTGGTTCACATTGTTTTTCTATAGAAAAAAAATTCGTGGACCCCTGGTTCACAGTTTTTTTTTCTATAGAAAAAAAAATCGTGAACCCCTGGTTCAAAGTTTTTTTTTTTAAATTCGTGGACCCCTGGTTTTTATTTCTATAGAAAAAAATTCGTGGAACCCTGGTTAACAGTTTTTTTCGGGTTCAAATTTTTTCTTTTGAAGAAAAAAATTCATGGATACTTCGTTCCTATATTTTTTTCTATAGAAAAAAAAATTGGTGGACCCCTAGTTTATATTTTTTTTATAGAAAAAATATTTGTGTACCCTTGGTTACATTTTTTTCTATAGAAACCAGTAAGGAAAGTAGTAAAGTCGGACGGGGCCGACTATATGATACCCTTCACTTACTTAAAAGACGTCGAATTTTTAAACGACCAGGGACAAAACTCTAGATTATTCTAACTCCAGTACTATGTGAAAAGTTTGTGTCAATTTTGTGTAAAATAGGACGACACCTTTTACATAAAATAGGACGAAAATATATATGGGAGCTATATCTAAACCAGAACCGATTTTCTCGAAACTTGGCACACATCATTCTGAACCAAATTCAGTACTCTGTGCCAAATTTCATGCAAATCGAAGGATATATAGGGACTTTGGTACACCATTTACATAAAATCGGACGAAAATATATATGTGAGCTATATATAAATCTGGACCGATTTTCAGGAAACTTAGCACACATCATTCTAGAGCTAATTCATTGCGCTATGCCAAATTTCGTGCAAAACAAAAGATATATAGGGACTTTGGTACACCGTATACATTAAATCGGACGAAAATATATATGGGAGCTATATCTAAATCTGGACCGATTTTCAGGAAACTTAACACACATCATTCTAGAGCTAATTCATTACGCTATGCCAAATTTCGTGCAAATCGAAAGATATATAGGGACTTTGGTAGACCATTTACATTAAATCGGACGAAAGTATATATGGGAACTATATCTAAATCTAGACCGATTTTCAGGAAATTTAACACACATCATTCTAGAGATAATTCATTACGCTATGCCAAATTTCGTGCAAATCGAAATATATATATGGACTTTTGTATACCATATACATTAAATCGGACGAAAATATATATGTAAGCTATATATAAATCTGGACCGATTTTCAGGAAACTTAACACACATCATTCTAGACCTAATTCGACCTTGGGCCAAAAAAATAAGCTGTGCCAAATTTCATCCAATTCATATCATAAATGCGGCAGACAGACAGACAGACGGACGGACATGCATAAATCGACTTAGAAAGTGATTCTATGCATATTCTCAAAAGGAACCATGTGTCTATCTCGTTTCCTTTTGCCTGTTACAAACATATGCACAAAGACATAATACCCTGCACCACAGAGTGGTGAAGGGTATAAAAATTCGAGGTTTATTGTTTACTTACTGTCAGTTTAAATTTCCGTTAATTTTACCTGAAAAGAAAATGAAAAATTATTAATAGACTGCACTTTAATAAAATTAAATTATCATGAAAAAGTTAATTATTATATTGCACCTAAAAGTAGGCTAATAATTTAAGTAAACATTTAAAATTACATGAGTGCATATTTTTAGGATGATTCTAATTATAGAAAAATATAACATACTTTTAGGTGTTCTCTCTTTATTTTTTTATATATTTATTTTTAATTTAGTTAATTTTCTAAAAAAAATACCTCTCATTTTCTGATATATCTTAATTGCCTATTATTTTTAATGAGTCCTGCTCCTCCTCCACGCCATGTCAAGATAATAATAATCAAGGACGGAATGAAAAGAAAAACAACAATAACTTAAATAAGATTTCTAATGATTCCACTTCATGGCCACCAAAATGTAACCAAAATTGCCATTTTTATTATATCTTTGCCATTTTGTGGTATTATTCATGACTATACCGTGCCAGGGTGTTGCATAGTTTTAGGTGTTCCGCAAAACAACAGTCCTATAATAATACTATATAAATATATGTGTTGTTGTATACACAAAGAAACATTCACATACATATTGTATGAAGCTACTTTTTGGGTTATTATTTAAGCAATTTATCATTTCTAATGATACCATTGGCTTCCTTGAATTCTCTGCTACCGCTACAACCAACCCACACCTCACCCCTCCTCCGCCAAATAACATAAAAAAGGTAAATCGAAAAAATAACTATTATTGCCTTAAAGGTAAATGATTCATGAGATTCATAGAATATATTTGCCATAAAAGGAGGGGGAAAGGAGAAGGGGAACCGGGGGGCAGGAGAGGCTAATATACCCACCCAAAAAATAAACACACACACACATATTGTATGTGTGTGTTGTGGTGTTTGCTCTAAAGACACCGAATTGTTTCCAAACAACATTGAGCCATTGATTGTTTTAACACCACAAACAGAAACTCCTCACACACATACACAGACATTGGCGTATACCAATACAAAGTCAAGAGAGGAAAAACAACAACATTCCAAAAAAACACAACAAAAATGAAAACATGACTTTTTTACCAACAAAATAAACAATTTTTTCCTGTTGGCGAAAATGAAAAAAAGAAAACCTAAAAACTAAGGACCAAAAGAAAATATATGCCTGTATGCTCGTCGGTGTGTATGTGTTTGTTTGTGTGTTTATTTGAAATCGAAATAAAAACTAACTAGCCCTCTAAATGCATAAACATTCGAGGGGGTTGTAGTCAGACACACACACTTGAATACACAACGAAAACAACAAATCTACTCACATACACACCGGAAGACAGGCTCTTGGCAAAAAACCTGGCCATATTTTGGGGAATGTGTGTATGTATGTATGAGTCTGGAGACACATATATACATACACCCCCCATAGCAAAACAAATTTTACAAATATTCATCTGAAGGGAATACCCTTCTTCTGGTTGTAACGACATTTTTACCACATACAGACTGTAAGGGTGGAGAGGAAGCCAAAGGGAGCTGTTCGGCGAGCATAAGAGCATTCTTGTTTTAATGAAGGAAAAAGTTAAGTGCAAAAGGAAAGAAATATGTGAAAACACGGTGGTAAGGAGCCTAAAAGTATGCAACAATTTTTTGCGCAATATAAATAAGAACTATGGCTCCCCGATTGTTTTAATGATGGAACAATTTTAAACCACGAATTTGTTTCTAAAGAAAACAAAAACTGTGTAACAGGAGTCCACGAATTTTCTATAGAAAAAACTGTGAACCAGGGGACCAGGAATTTTTTTCTACAGAAAAAAACTTGTGAACCAGGGGTCCAGGAATTTTTTCTATAGAAAAAAACTTGAAAACTTGGGAACCAGGGGTCCACGAATTTTTTCTATAGAAAAAACTTGGGAACCAGGGGTCCACGAATTTTTTCTATAGAAAAAACTTGGGAACCTGGGGTCCACGAATTTTTTCTATAGAAAAAACTTGGGAACCTGGGGTCCACGAATTTTTTTCTATAGAAAAAACTTGGGAACCTGGGGTCCACGAATTTTTTTCTATAGAAAAAACTTGGGAACCTGGGGTCCACGAATTTTTTTCTATAGAAAAAACATGGGAACTTGGAGTCCACGAATTTTTTTCTATAGAAAAAAATGTGAACCAAGGGCCCACAAATTTTTCTCTATAGAAAAAAAGTGAACCAAGGGCCCACGATTTTTTTCTATAGAAAAATTGTGAACCAAGGGCCCATGAATTTTTTTCTATAGAAAAAAATGTGAACCAAGGGCCCATGAATTTTTTTCTATAGAAAAAAATGTGAACCAAGGACCCATGAATTTTTTTCTATAGAAAAAAATGTGAACCAAGGGCCCACGAATTTTTTTCTATAGAAACAAATGTGAACCAAGGGGCCACGAATTTTTTTCTATAGAAAAAAATGTGAACCAAGGGGCCACGATTTTTTTTCTGTAGAAAAAAATGTGAACCAAGGTGCCACGATTTTTTTTCTATAGAAAAAAATGTGAACCAAGGGCGTGGACCCTTGGTTTTTTTCCACGAATTTTCCACAGGCCTCTGAATGAGTCCTGTGGGACTCCGAATTTTTTTCTGTAGAAAAAAATGAGTATTGTGGGACTCCGATTTTTTTTTCTGTAGAAAGAAATGAGTCCTTTGGGACTCCGAATTTCTTTCTGTAGAAAAAAATGAGTCCTGTGGGACTCCGACTTTTTTCTGTAGAAAAAAATGAGTCCTGTAGTACTCAGAATTTTTTTCTATGGAAAAAGTGAGTCCTGTGGGACTCCGTTTTTTTTCAAAAAAAAAGATGATTCCTGTGGGACTCCGTTTTTTTCTATAGAAAAAATGAGTCATATGGGATTCCTAATTTTTTTCTGTAGAAAAAATTGAAGAAAACGATTTTTTCTATAGAAAAAAGAGTCCTGTGGGCCTCCGATTTTTTTTCTATAGAAAAAAAGAGTCGTGTGGGTCTCCGAATTTTTTTTCTATAAAAAAAAATTAGTCCTGTGAGACTCCGAATTTTTTTATATAGCAAAAAATTAGTCCTGTGGGACTCCGAATTTTTTTCTATAGCAAAAAATGAGTGCTGTGGGACTCCGAATTTTTTTCTGTAGAAAAAATGAGTCCTGTAGTTCTCCGAATTTTTTTCAATGGAAAAAGTGAGTCCTGTGGGACTCCGTTTTTTTCAAAAAAAGAGTCCTGTGGGATCCGATTTTTTTTTCTATAGAAAAAAAATGAGTCCTGTAGTTCTCCGAATTTTTTTCAATGGAAAAAATTAGTCCTGTGAGACTCCGAATTTTTTTATATAGCAAAAAATTAGTCCTGTGGGACTCCGAATTTTTTTCTATAGCAAAAAATGAGTCCTGTGGGACTCCGAATTTTTTTCTGTAGAAAAAATGAGTCCTGTAGTTCTCCGAATTTTTTTCAATGGAAAAAGTGAGTCCTGTGGGACTCCGTTTTTTTTCAAAAAAAAAGAGTCCTGTGGGACTCCGATTTTTTTTTTTCTATAGAAAAAAAAATGAGTCGTGTGGGCCTCCGAATTTTTTTCTATAGAAAAAAAATGAGTCCTGTAGAAAAGAAATTAGTCCTGTGGTACTCCGATTTTTTCTTTAGAAACAAATGAGTAGTTTTCCAAATGTAGTTTTCCAAATAATTTCTGTTGAAAACATGTGTTATACCATCTTAACGCCTAAAAGTATGCACCACACACTGATTCAATTCAGACTTTTGTTTGTTTGAGGAATAAAACAAACCCACTGTTTCCGTCGTGTCATTCGCCTCCACATATAATGTTGATTTTATGGATTCTCATTTCATTTCCAACCGTGTCGTTCAAGCATACTTTTAGGTCTTATTGCCATCTAAGTGTGGATATGTATGTACGTCTGTCTGTATATATTTAGACAAGGTGAAAGTTATTATTGAAATTGACATTTCTACTTCTTCTTCGTCGTCGTCATCAGTACCAAAGGAGGCGGAAAATGTTCATAGCTTTCCACAACATCTGCCCAGGGTATTTCATCCATAAGGAAGCAAAATGTATCCAAAACGCAACAAATAATAACAGTTAAGGCCAA
>NW_026875091.1:0-17097 GCF_032173495.1 Musca vetustissima
TAAAAATTAGATTCAGCTGAGCTGAATTACAAATTTATTGAAGGAAATTGAATTCAGCTGAGCTGAATAATACATTTTCGTATGAAAATTAAATTCAGCTATGCTGAATTGCACATTTTCGAATGAAAATTGAATTCAGCAATGCTGAATTGCACATTTTCGTATGAAAATTGAATTCAGCTATGCTGAATTGCACATTTCTACAGAAAAAAGTAATTCAGCTGGGCTGAATTGCAAGTTTCTACATGAAAATTGAATTCAGCTGAGCTGAATTGCAAAATTTGTTGATGGAAATTAAATTCAGCTGAGCTGAATTGCTAAATTTCGCTGATTTGCTAATTTCAGCTGAGTCAAATTGCAAATTTTTAGATGAATATTAAATTCAGCTGAGCTGAATTGCAAATTTGTTGAAGGAAATTGAATTCAGCTGGCTGAATAACAAATTTTGGTATGAAAATTAAACTTAGCTAAGCTGAATTTAAAATTTCCGTTTAAAAATGCAGTTCATTCTAGCTGAATTGTACATTTTCCTAAGAAGCCATTAATTAAGCAAAGTCAAATCTTGGAATTTCTACAAGAAAATGTAATTCAGCTGAGCTGTATTGCAAATTTGTAGTTGAAAATTCTATGTTTTCACTTTTCAACAAAAATTACCCTTTCACCAGCATCTTCTCTATGTGAGTGTGTGTGTCTATGTGTTTGTTTCTCCCCTACTCCCCTGCCATAGTCTGCCACCTATGTTGATGCTGGTGTTTGGCATTCTTTAAATACCTCTCAATAACTACAGATTTTATTGCAGGTCCCCATCATTTCAATTGCGAAGCAGCCAACCTGCCTGCCAGCCACACACCATTCCACCATACCGACACCTCAATTGCATCTTCTTCTGCTGCTGCTTCGTGCCTTTCTAAATAATTCTTGAAAGTTCGTTTTTTTTTATTGCAGTTCCACATAAAAAAAAACTCGACAGAGATCAACAGATTCCATGCTAGTCAGCCGAACAGCCTGCCAGTCAGCCATTCAGCCAACCAGCAATCCCATCCATAATAATGACAAAGACAATAAGGAACTCCGGCTCAGTGTGACATCGTACAAACGAACAGCTGAAAAAACTAAGAAACAGATCTCAATCGTGGTTTCACAGCTTATTGGCAATCAACGAACCTCCACCACCACCATCATCATCATCACCACCCAGGCATTCTTGCAATAGATTCCGGTCGAAGTCAAATAGTGGTGGAGGATGCAATTGGCAATGGAATGGAGGTAGGTGATGAAATTTCCCTTCACACCATTGTTGGTCTCCAAAAATATTCTTTAAAAAATCCACGAAAATTGTAGGTCTCCCCAAAAGTAATTTTTAAAAAATCCACGCTTTTTGGAGACCTCGATCCTCCACTGTGCTTAGCTGATAAAAATCTGAAAATAAATATTATATCGATGTTGATGAAATATAGATTACATTTAATGATTATTTGTGGTAGTGGTGATGGTGGTTCTGTGGGTAATAGAAATTGTCAGGTATCCAGCCAGCCACCCAGTCAACCTGCAATCTGACGTGCCACTTCGATTAGAAATGACGATGATGATGATAATGGTGTGGCTGTCTGTCTAACCATGGAAATAATTTTTCCTGAGATGTTGATGATGGCGGAGAGGAGGAGGAGATAGAGGTGGTATTGGATCTTTCGATTGTCGTGTTGAGGATGCCTCAGCTGCCAATCGAAGTTGATGGTGATGATGCCATTATTTGCTATGATTTCCATTTCATTTCATGGCCTTCTAATTTTTATGGAGATGGGTGATGATGGGTGTTCGGAATGGCAACACCCAGTGTGTCCAGCGAGTCGGTCCACCCGTCCGTCCGTCCAGCCAGCTAGCTGCCTGGCAATTTTCTTTGATTAAGACTTTTCATTTCTTTTAAATCCGGATTCTGTCAATCTCACATCCACCGGCAGTGGTGGTAGCTGCTCTGCATAGAGCCGTAGATTTCGATTTTTTTTGTGTGCTGCAGGTTTTCCATCTGCATTTAATTTTTCTTTTCCTCAATTAAGCCAACGATTCGTGAGGGGGAAGAGTGCCGTCGGACGGAATCTGGTCTCCACGAAGCGTCAAAATTGATTTGCCTGCTGATGGTCGTTTCATGTCAAGATCAGTCAGTTAGTCCGGTCCGTTCGAGAGAATTGATGTTATTTTCATTTTCATTTGGCGATTTTCATTTCATTTAATGTGTGCAAATAACATGTTTAAGCATGCATAAAATGTCCATTAGAGATGAAGTGAAAGATTGAGAATGAAATTGTGAGGCGCCACTCATCTCAAAGTAAAAATAAAAATATTCGTGGCCTTCAAATTATTTTGGGGGTCTATTTTTGGACCGAATATTTTTGGAGACTACCAACAGGCGTGGATTTTTATACCCTGCACAACTATGTTGTCAGGGTATTATAGCTTTGTGCAGCCCCAAGAGTTTGTAACGCCGCGAAATATTGATCCTCGACCCACCTTTAAGTATACCGATCGTCATATCTCGGCTAGCTGAGTCGATCTAGACATGTGTGTCCGTCCGTCCGTCTGCCCAGTATAATTTGTAATCACGATACAGGTCACAGTTATGGACCAATCTTCACCAAATTTTGCATGTAGGATGGGTTCTGGCCAATAAAGACCCCTATTACGTTTGGTAAAGATCGGTTAATATTTAGAGGATGAAATGGACCAAAAACTTTATTTTTGTCTGATTTTCTGGTCGCTGCAGAGGGCTAATTATGGCCCAAACATCGCGATTTTTTACATGGAGATGTGGATCGGGCCAAAGAATAAGCATGTCTGTTTTGATAAAGATTGGTCAATATTTAGCGGGTCAAATGAACCCTGACTTTTTTGAAATGTTCCGTGAAGGTTCCAGTTATGGTCAAGGACAACACCTATAATTTTCGGTAATGATCAGATAATAATTTTGGGATGAAGTGGACCGAAGACTTAATTTTGTGTTTTTCTTTTTTTTTTTTGTCGATCTATAGGTTACAATTATAAGCCGATCATCACAGCACAACCTACGGTGAAGGGACAAGAAATTAGAAGGGCTGTACTGAATATTGGTAATATTCGGAACATATGTCAGTTTAATGAAGAGGTGCTGTTGACATCTAATAGGGCAAGAGGATGCAACTATCACGAAATAATACCCAGTCTCGGAATAAAAACGGCAGAAACATAGAGCTCTGTGGTAGTTGTGTAGGGTATCGTATGGTCGGCCCTGTCCGACCGAACTCAATTGTAAACAAAGTACAGGTCGCATTTATGATCCGATATGGATGAAATTTGGCACAAACCACTAAGTCTATATAATATTTTAGAGCAAATAATGTAATTCAGCTAAGCTGAACTGCAAAATTTTCGCGAAAAAAATACGTTTAGGTAAAAAAAATAATACAATATAATTTTGAAACTTTAATTCAGCTGAGCTGAATTTAAAAATTCTGATGAAAAATCGAATTCAGCTGAGCTGAATTGAATTTAAACTAATTGTTGTTGGCAAATAAGGCAATTCAGAGCAAAAATAGTAATTCGGCTGAGCTGAATTGTAAATTTTTCTGAAAAAAATATATTTAGGTAATAAAAATGTAAAATATACTCAGGAACTTTAATTCAGCTGAGCTGAATTTAAAATTTCTAATAAAAATCGAATTCAGCTGAGCTGAATTGAATTTGAATTAATTGCTGTCGGCAAATAAGGTAATTCAGCTGTGCTGAGTTCAAAAATTTGCCAAAATTATTAAATTCAGCTAAGCTGAATTGATGTTTTCTATAGAATTATTTCATTCAGCTGAGCTGAATTGTAAAATTTTCCTCCAAAAATTACATTCAGCAAGTAAAAATACAGAATTTATTACAAAAATTTGAATTCAGCTTAGGTGAATTTAAAAATTCTTATGAAAAATCGAATTCAGCTGAGCTGAATTGACTTTTTCTACAGAAATATTGAATTCAATTGAGCTGAATTGAAGTTTTTGCAAGAAAAATGTTAGTAAGCCTAGGTAAATTAAAAAAAATCCATACCTACTGTTGGTCCTTAAAATTTAGTTTTTTTTTAAATCCATGCCTTTAGTAGGCCATGAAGTTTTTCCTTAAAACATTGTAACTACAATGTTGTTCGAAATTATAAAATATGTATATGTGTATATGTTTGTTGATTTTTACCATCCTCGTCATCATCATAATTAGCATCAACACCACGTACTCGATTGTATCTTCCCTGGCACTGTCATCAACATGAACATGAGTAGTCAGGCTCAGCCTCTTGAACAACATCAGCATGTACCTAGTCATGGGCATAGGTAATCATGGTTGTCTATTGTAATCATTGCAGCATTACAAACACACGCACACATACAAATTTACAATGAAATAAAAATTCATGATCATAATTGACATTAGGACGTATCGTATTTTTTTTTATTTATATTAAAGCAATCATGATTTTTGTAAGGCCTATTTTCCGAAGGTTAGATTTTTTAGCATTTGTAAAAATTTTGTTGGGCCTCTCTACTTTCAGCCCCAAAAAGATACGACCTATTATACACACACAATATAAATTACATCTGTAATATTTTGTAATGCACATTTACTTCGAAGATAATGCAACACTTCCATCGGTCCTCCATTGTTTCAGAAAATTGCAAAAAAAAAAGATCCGCAAGAAGCCACCCCATCATTGCTGGCTGGCGTGTAAAATACATGTTCAGCAAAATAATTGTCAGCTTCGGAATTAAATCAAGGAAAAAAAAAACAATGAAAATGAAATCAAAACTCCGACATCACCAAAAATTAAAACAACTTCTACCACCTTCGAAGTTTCTATACTGGAGGGGGATCTGTCACTAAAATAAAAAAACAATAAGGAAAGTAGTAAAGTCGGACGGGGCCGACTATATGTTACCCTTTACCACTTTGGCTATATTCAAAAAAATACATCCTTACAGACACCGGATTTTTGAATGGTCATTGACATGAAATTCGATGAAAGTTAAATATGTGATCTGTGTCTATATGTTAACCGACTTAATCCAACGATCAATAACCGGGTATATTTGTATAAAGTCTATATATATTCATGATCAGCGTAAAATTCTATGACGATTTATGCAGGTCCGTCTATCTTTTGCAACCACTCTAGCGTCTAAACGAATTGAGATAGATCGCCAAAATTTTGCATAAAGTTGTCACTTTTCTGCAGCTCCGAAGATGGGCTTTATCGGTTCACGTACCAAATGTCTCCACTAAAAATTTTTAATATCGGTTCACTTTTTCGATTAGCCCCCATATAACGGTTAACCCAGACCCATTTCGATACTTTGAGCGTAATGTTGTGCCAATCGGACACACTTAAAATGTTGGTGCACCATTTGCGAAAAATCGGACGAACATACATATATATGGGACCCAGGGACGTACGCAGGGGGGCGGCCCGGGCCCCCCCCGAAATGAATTTTTTTCACAGTAAATTTATGTTTGCAACAGCGAATTTTTTAATTTTGTACTACCGGGCCCCCCCTGAAATGAAATCCTGTGTACGTTGCTGATGGGACCTATATTTAAATCTGAACCGATTTCAATAAAACATGGCACACGTCAAGTCTATCCCAACTTCAGTACGTTGTGCAAAATTTCGAGCTAATCGACTTGAATTTGACTCTTTGGTGCAACATTTGCGAAAAATCGGTCGAAGTTATATATGGGACCTATATCTAAATCTGAACCGATTTCAATAAAACTTGGCACACGTTATTCTATCCTAACTTCAGTACGTTGTGCAAAATTTCGTACCAATCTGCTTAAATTTGACTCCTTGGTGCACCATTTGCTTAAAATCGGACAATAATATATATGGGACCTATATCTAAATCTGAACCGATTTCAATAAAACTTGGCACACGTTAAGTCTATCCCAACTTCAGTACGTTGTGCAAAATTTCGTGCTAATCGACTTGAATTTGACTCTTTGGTGCACCATTTACATAAAATCGGACGAAACTATATATGGGAGCTATATCTAAATCTGAACCGATTTTCACGAAACTTGGCAGACATCACTATTGGCTTAATTCAATATGTTATGCCAAATTTCGTGCAAATCGAAAGATATATAGGGACTTTGGTGCACCATTTACATAAAATCGGACGAAACTATATATGGGAGCTATATCTAAATCTGAACCGATTTTCACGAAACTTGGCAGACATCACTCTAGACTGAATTCAGTACGTTATGCCAAATTTCGTGCAAATCGAAAGATATATAGGGACTTTGGTGCACCATTTACATAAAATCGGACGTAACTATATATGGGAGCTATACCTAAATCTGAACCGATTTTCAAGAAACTTGGCAGACATCATTCTAGACCTAAATCATTAGGCTGTACCAAATTTCGTGCAAATCGAAAGGTATATAGGGTTCGTTTACATTACATCGTACAAATATATATGGGAGCTATATCTAAATCTGAACCGATTTTTCCCAATTTCAATAGGGTTCGCCAAATGAATGATCTGTGCCAAATTTCATCTCATTCGGATAATAAATGTGACCTGCACTTTGTTTACAATTTAACATGGACAGACGGACGGACATGCATAAATCTACACAGAAAATGATTCTATGGATATTCCCTTTTGCATGTTACAAACATATGCACAAAGACATAATACCCTGTACCGTAGTGTGGTAAAGCGTATAAAAAACAATAAATATTATAATTTTGAATAAAATCCACGCCTTATGATATACAAAAAAAAAAAAAACAAAAATTAAAAATCCACGGCTAACGGTAGTCTCCACTTGCTTTAAAAATTTTCTCTCATAGCGCTCTCTCTCTCTCTCATCACCACTCAATGGCATTGATTTAATGTAACTGCTGTATGTGTCTTAAGTCTTTTTTATTTATTAATGCTGCTGTTATTTAAATCGCGTATTAAAATAATAAATGGCATATATAACAATTTTATTGTTGTTTTTGTTGTTGTCCAATGTATATAAAACATAAATTTAATTACATTTTTTTTTTTGTTTGTTTAATTTTTTTTTGTTGGTTTATTTGTGAATTATTTGCTGCTGCTCTTTCTGTCGACTGTCTTTTTGCTAAATGTCAACGAAGATTAATGTTCGCTGTGATTCATTTTCTAACAAAAGAAATTTAATTAAACTTCGTTTTTTATATTTTAATGGAGTTTTATTTTTTGTTGTTGTTTTTTGTTTTTGTTTTCTTCTCTTGCGTTTAATTTCTTTGCATAGTGGAGGGACTGTTGCTGCTGCTGTCGTTGTCGTCTATGAAATGTATTTTGAATGGCCTCCGCAGCTTAAATTTCTGTAAAAATAGTGTACGAAGAAGAAGAAGAAGACGAAACAGCAGTGCTCGAAGAAAGTTCAGAGAAATGGAAAATAATGATTTTAATTGTTTTACTCGTGATAACAGACAATAAGTCATAAAAACAGAAAACCGCTCACACGCTTCAACATAAAACAAAATAATGACAAATGTTGTGTAATAAATGACATTTAAAAAAATACACACAGACACAACGTGTTTTAATAATTAAAATAATGAACAAAAAAATTATCAATAAACGAAATAATTTAAAAAAAACCGGCCTCTGAAAAGACCCCTAAAAATTATTTTTAAAAAAAATCCACGCCAAATCCACCCCAAAAATAATTTAATTGAAAGACTTAAGACACAAACTTTTGTTGCAATTGAGAGAGAGAGGGAGGGAAAATGGAAACCAAGAAAGCAATCTCTGCCAATGCAGATATCTGTTAAAAGACTTAAGAAACAAACAGCTATTCAATACTTATCATTGAATATACTGAGAGGGAGGGTGAGAGAGAGAGAGTGATCTCTCCCATTACCCTATACAATTGAAATAAATGACTTAAGACACAAACTTTCATTAGATGAGGGTAAATCCATGCAAAAGACTTAACAAACGAACATCTCCTACGCATTGTGTGGAATTATCGGGAGTGGATTGAAAAAAAATAGAGCGAGAGCGTAATGTTGTGATAATTAAAATTACAAACAAGTGAAAAAGCGTTAAGTTCGGCCGGGCCGAACTTTTGATACCCTCCATCATAGATATACTGACAGGTACTTGAAATAAAAATATAGGGAAAATACCAAAAAGTGGACCTATATCGACATTTCCACAAACCGATTATATAAACCACAATGTAAACTATAAAACAAATTTCAGAAATTTTTAATGGACAATTATTCTCTCAGCTTTATGGATAATGAGGGCATATACACTTTGACACGGTTGAAATGGTTCTAGATCCATGTTTCTCTGGATCAAATTTGTTTCAGAAAATTTCGATTTCATCCAAACTTTGGCCATCTTCCAATCTTAGTTCAAGTTCGAAGATGGGGAACATCGGTCCACTCCTTCTGGTACCTCCCACACAGGGGCTAGGTCTAAATACGGGTTATAGTTCATATATAGTTCATTATCGAACCGTACGTTCTAGTTTTTTATCTCGATATCCTTCGCAGGTGAAATGATTACAACAGAGTGTTAGAACCAAACCCAAAACGCGGAAAAAACAGATAATTACATTAATATAAAAAATGGGGTTATATGGGGACTACGCCCAAAAGGGGTTGATTATTAATAATTTTTGGTAGGGAGATTTGTTTCCATATACGGCTACAAAATACCAAATTTCAGTGATTTCGGTTGAAAAACGCGTTCAAGAACCTCCAAATGCCGAAATTTGCGGGTACCTTTATATGGGGGCTAACAGAAAAAAATGGACTTATATTTATAATTTTTAGTGGAGATATTTGGTACCCAATAAGAACCCAATATACCAAATTTCAGCGAATTCGGTTGGAAAAGAACCCTAAAATACCGAAAATTGGGGGTACCCTTATATAGGGGGCTACCAGAAAAAATGGACCTATATTCATAATTTTTTGTGGAGGGATTTGGAACCTATTTAGAATTCAAAGTATTAAATTACAGCCAATTTGGTGGAAAAATACGACCAAAACCCCCAAAATACTGAAAATTAGGAAGTACCTTTATATGGGGGCTACCGGAAAAAGTGGACCTATATTTATAATTTTTGGTGGCGACATTTAGTACCCAATAAGAACACAATGTACCAAATTTCAGCGAATTCGGTTGAAAAACGCGCTCAAGAACCCCAAAATTCCGATAATTTGGGGGTACCCTTATATGGGAGCTATGTCTAAACGTGGACCGATATACCCCATCTTCGAACTTGACCTGCCTGCAGACAAAAGACAACCCTATGCAAAATTTCAGCACCCTATCTAAATTCCTTCGGAAGATAGCGTGATTACAACAGACGGACGGACAGACGGTCGGACATGGCTAGATCGTCTTAGAATTTTACCCTGATCAAGAATATATATACTTTATAGGGTCGGAAATGAATATTTCGGTGAGTTACAAACGGAATGACAAAATTAATACACCCTCCATACTATGGTGGAGGGTATAACAAAAGACTTAGCACACAAACTTGAATTATTTCAAAAGGATATTACTAATGAGTTTTTAATGAAAAAAATTGAATTATTTTTTTAACGGATTTAAGCCACTTTTATTTTCAATTGAAAAATCACGATTCGTATCACTTAAATATTTTTTCTCTACATTTCTGTTGTTGTTGAATCCTTAAGACATTTTCAAATATCTTTTAACGAAAATGTACTTAGATGTCGTCTTGGGCACAGCCTCAACATCATTACTAGGGCTCTAGAGCACTGAGTGTAGATACATAAAAATACTTGGCGTTTTAATATCAAATCTTAGCTAGACCAAGGACAATCCTGGGCAAACTTCTGTGGAAGCATACCTGAAGTCCATTACGCACATTGATGCTGCGCAGAATTTTTTGTTAGTTTAAAAATATTTTTCCTCCGAGTAAATGCCAACAGCCCAGGGATGATGTGCCAAGGCGAAAAAGGGCCATGCCATTTGTTTAGACATTATCATCATTTTCATTGGTACCTTGGTTGGTACTCAGGATCATGGCAGAATTTTTGTTGTTGTTGCTGCTGTTGTTCTTTGGCATGTTTACTGAGAGTAGTTTATCAGTCGATGTCACATTGTCAGACAGTTTGAAGTTTAACAAGTTGTCAATGTTACACATATGTGTCGCAAGACCAACCAAATTGTGGCCAGGAGGAGTGAGCCTATCATTTTTGTTGTTGTTGTTGTTGTTTGTTTTTAGAATTGCATAGTACTGTCTATGATATGCGAAACCAAAACATCAGTATTAGCTTACACACTAATGTGATAATTCCTGAGAAAATGATAGGGGGCTTATGGGCTTGGAAAAGCGACTGACACCACAGCCGCATGAAATGTTGATATTGGTGGACAGGACAAGACAGAATGATGAGGAAAACTACTTTAAGAGGGAATAATTTTTTTAATTAGCGATACATGTCGGATCAGGAAAAACTGAAGGATGCGATTTTTTCAAGTCAATAATAAGCATTTTGCATTTTGCGAATACAAAAATATTTTTGGCTGTTACTAAGAGGGTTGGCTTATAAAATACATATGTTTTCGGAAGCTACTGCGAGCCGTGGATTATTTTTCAATTTAAAACAATTTTTTTTGAAAGACTTTTTAGTTTATCTTATTTCTGCCCTGTTTCTTGAGCCGGACATACAGGCCCAAGCCAAGCAATGAAAGTGGTTTATGGCCACAACACCGCGCTTTATATTTTACATTACGAGGGGTCGGCACACAAGTTTCCAAATTTGTTTCCCATTACTACCTCCTACTGTTGCCCAAGTTTTCATTTCAAACTTCTCACCAATAGCCACCCGACGTCCCAGTCACACACAAAAATTTGCCAGAAAACAGCAATCGAACTTACTAGACTGGCCCGGCTGTGTCTTTTGGGCAACATCGCAACAGCCTGAAATGAAAAACAATTTTCAAGTGAAACAAAATCGCTTCCACCGAACAAAAAAGTGTTGGCGTGTTTATTTTTATTTACGCTCTACTACCCCACACCAAAAATACTGACAACAGACAAAAACAACAACAACATCGGCTGAAGAAAAAAATAATAACAAAACAAACATACATACATCGTCATCCTTGTAGATCCTCTTACCCAGATGCTATCATTATGTTGCGGCTTGAGTTGCGCAGGCGCAATTTAAGCCAAAAACCAACCAACACACGATTGACCAAAAACAACAGCAACACACTAAAAACAACAACATCAGTCTCAGAGTGTCAGCAGCTGAAACGTCATTCTCATTTAAGCCCCCATATGCCCCATGGACGCCTTCTGATATTGTTTTGGATTTATTTTCCGCCTATTATTGAGGGGCCGTCTTAAAAGCAAAATGAACTAAGTCAAAAATTAAAAAAAAATATTTATAGTTACGGTGCAGAGCCAAAATAACTCAGTACCGGCGGATGTTGTTGATCTGCCCACGAGTCACGCCCCGTCGTCATCCTGCGATGGTGAGCAACAATCTCCTACAGATGTAGGTGTCTTGGCATCTGTAGTCGTAGGTATAGCTACAAGCACTCAGCCTTCGGGTAACACCAACTCGAAGTTGAAGAACCACAGGGGGAGAACAATCTCAAAGACAGGAGGGGACTCAACTTCGAACTCTGAGTCTGATCATGATAATCAGACAAACATAACTGTCTTGGAGAGCCGGAAGAGAGAAGAGGCTGAAAAGATGATAGAGGAGGTGAGTAAGGATATCGCCAAACTCACAACCTGAAAGAAGCTGTTGTCTGGGGCACAAAGACGGAAATTGGCCACAGTGAACCAGATGAACAAAAAGAGCGAGAAACAGGCATAGGCTCAAAAAGAATCAGCCTGATCTTCCCTTCCTTAAGGTCTCCGGATGAGCAGGCGACTGTCAAATCTGCCAAAATGAAAAGGAGCTTCCCGTCGTTCGATAATAAGAGAAAGCTGAGTCAAACCAGCGTCAAAGGAGACTGCCACGTGAATCCACTGATGAGGGCAGACGAAGCTAGCTCTGATATCAGGAAGACGAGTGCTGAGTCGGAATCTTGCACAAAGACCGGGAATCCCCCGTCGTCATCCTGCGATCGTGAGCAACAATCTCCTACAGATGTGGAGCCTTCGGGCAACACCAACTCGAAGTTGAGGAACCACAGGGGAAGAGCAATCTCAGAGACAGGAGGTAAATCAAATTCGAACTCTGAGTTTGATCATGATAATCAGACAAACATAACCGTCTTGGAGAGCCGGAAGAGAGAAGAGCCTGACAAGATGATATAGGAGGTGAGGTGAGGATATCGCCAAACTCACAACGAGGAAGAAGCAGTTGTCTGGGGCACAAAGGCTGAAGTTGGCCAGAATGAACCGGATGAACAAAAAGGGCGAGATGCAGACAAAGGCTCAAAAGGATAAGCCTGACCTTCCCTCCACTTCTGCAGAAGACTTGACTTTCTCCGCATTTCTAGAGCGCACAACAGGCCTCAAGTGGCTTATGTGTATGTCCTTCTCATGTTGGACATGTGGTGGTATCATCCACCTCTCTTTACAACCTAACTTATCCTAACCTACTAACCCCCAAAAATAAATTTTAAAAAATCCACGCGGCGAAGAGGATAAGGTCTCCGGATGAGCAGGCGACTGTCAAATCCGCCAAAAAGAAAAAGAGCTTTCCGTCGACCGATAATAAGAGGATGCTGAGTCATACCAATTTCAAAGGAGACTGCCACGAGAATCTACTGACGAGGGCAGACGAAGCTAGCTCTGATATCAGGAAGACGAGTGCTGAGTCGGATTCTTGCACAAAAACCGGGAATCCCCCGTCGTTATCCTGCGATCGTGAGCAACAATCTCCTACAGCTGTGGGTGTCTTGGCATCTGTAGTCGAAGGTATAGATATAAGCCCTCAGCTTTCGGGCATCACCAACTCGAAGTTGAGGAATCACGTGGGGAAGAGAAATCTCAGAGACAGGAGGTAAATCAAATTCGAACTCTGAGTTTGATCATGATAACCCGACAAACAAACAGAGCCGGAAGAGAGAAGAGCTTGACAAGATGATAGAGGAGGTGAGTAAGGATATCGCCAAACTAACAACCAGGAAGAAGCAGTTGTCTAGGGCACAAAGGCGGAAGTTGGCCACAATGAACCGGATGAACAAAAAGAGGGAGATACAGGCAGAGGCTCAAAAGGATAAGGCTGATCTTCCCTCCACTTCTGTGGAAGCTGCGAAGAGGATAAGGTCTCTGGATGAGCAGGCGAGTGTCAAATCTGCCAAAAAGAAAGGATAAGCCTGGCCGCCCCTCCACTTCTGCGGAAGCGGCGAAGAGGATAAGGTCTCCGGATGAGCAGGCGACTGTCAAATCTGCCAAAAAGAAAAAGAGCTTCCCGTCGACCGATAATAAGAGAATGCTGAGTCAAACCAACGTCAAAGGAGACTGCCATGAGAATTCACTGACGAGGGCAGACGAAGCTGGCTCTTATATCAGGAAGACGAGTGCTGAGTCGGAATCGTGCACTAAGACCGGGAATCCCAAAAGGACCAACCGGAATTTGCGAAAGTTGTCTGGGGCACAAAGGCGGAAGTTGGCCACAATGAACCAGATGAACAAAAAGATCGAGATACAAGCAGATACAAAATAATAAGCCTGACCTTCCCTCCAATTCTGCGGAAGCCGCGAAGAGGATAAGGTCTCCTGGTGGGCAGGCAACTGTCAAATCCGCAAAAAAAGAGCTTCACGTCGGCCGTTCATAAGAGAAAGCTAAGTCAAACTAGCCTCAAAGGAGTCTGCCACGATAATCCTCTGACGAGGGCAGAAGCGAAGCTGGCTCTGATATCAGGAAGACGAGTGCTGAGTCGGAATCTTCCACAAAGACCGGGAATCCCAAAAGGACCAACCGGTAGCTGCGAAAGAGGAAGATGACAGCAACAGATGGTAAGGAGCAGCCGTCTTATGCCAAGGTTGTCAGGAAAGGCTATCGAGACGAGCTCTGCAGACGAGTGCTGAGTCGGTATCTTCCTCAAATACCGGGAATCCCAAAAGGACCAACCGGTAGCTACGAAAGAGGAAGATGACAGCAACAGATGGCAAGGAGCCGCCGTCTTATGCCAAGGTTGCCATGAAACGCTATCGAGGCGGGCTCTGCTATGCAGTGATCGACGGCAATAGCGCGTCCGGTAATCTAAAGAAGGAGACCCATAAGAAAGTGTTAAATGCGGTCAACACCAAGATTATGGAGTACCTACGACAAGGAGAGGACTCTATTGAACTGGATATCTGCGCTTTTAAAGGGGACTATCTAATGCTGGAATCTGGAAAATCCTAAAAGCATAGAAGCCCTGAGGAAGATAGTGGCAAGCATCGGACCTATAGATGGAACAATGAAACTCAAGCTGGTGAGGAAAAAAGATATTCCTCAACTACAAAAGGCTGCAGTCTTTGTTAGAGGTTGGGGCAGCGACTTCGACACGGAACGCATGCTCGACGTCTTCAGCCTACAAAAGAAGACACTGCACGTAAAGAAATGGGAAGTCTTCCACAGGGAGGTGAAGGAGGAATGGACTCTCCTTGTACAGTATTTTTCGGTTAATTGCACATCAAAATTTGCACAAATTTTTGTTCCATTAACCGAGGAACCCGCTTACTATGAAATGAAATATTTTTGACCCATCATGTGGTTCAATTAAGCGTGGAAACCAATTAACCGTAGGGTCAATTAACCGAAAAATACTGTATTAGGCTTGGACTGGTCTTCAATGGTAAGTCTGGCTAAGACCAAGGTCAAGGCGCACTACGTGTCCAATACCGTTTACTTCAAAATCGGGAAGGCAAGGATTAGAGACGATGAGGCCAACGAAAACAGCGAGGGGAAAATACCCTGCAACAAAGAGGAGGGAGCCGATATGAAGATCACAGACTCCCATGAAAACGGGTGCCTGGAGGACAACTGATAGAAGCCATTCAGATTAACATCCATCGGAGGTATGGGTACCGGTGATGATCACCGATGTGAAGATCACAGACTACCAAGAAAACCGGTTACTGGAGGACAACTCATAGAAGTCATACAGATTAATCTCCATCGGCAGTATGGCTACCGGGTAACCAAGAAATCATAGGCATTGAGGTAGCAAATCAACTAGCCTAGAGTGCTACTGCACTACTCACTATATATGTGAATACCGCCAAACCCTTTAGCGAAACACGCCAAGAAATTGGGGGAATGGGCGAAAGAGGCCCACAAAACTCTTTGGGATAATGAGGGGACAGGACCAAAATCACCAAAATCTTATGGGGCGACCCAAGTGACGAGAAAACTAAGCACATCATAACGCTAAGCAAACCAGTAAGGAAAGTAGTAAAGTCGGACTGGGTCGACTATATGATACCCTTCACCACTTTGGGTATATTCTACCTAGTCTCCTAACAGACTCCGCCTTTTTCGTATGAACATTGACATGCAATTGAACGAAAGATATATAAGAACTTTGGTCCACCAATTCTATTAAATCGGACGAAAATATATATGGGAGCTATATCTATATCTGAACCGATTTTCAAGAAATTTTACAGACATCATTCTAGACTCAATTTAGTACGCTATGCCAAATTTCGTGCAAATCGAAGGATATATAGGGACTTTGGTGCACCATTTACTTGAAATCGGACGAAAATATATATGGGAGCTATATCCAATTCCGAACCGATTGTCACGAAAATTAAAACACATCATTCCAGACTTAATGCAATACCCTGTGCCAAATTTCGTGCAAATCGAAAGATATTTAGGGACTTTTGTTCATCATTTACTTGAAATCGGACGTAAATATATATGGTAGCTATATCCAAATCCGAACCGATTTTTACGAAATTTAACATACATGTTTCTAGACTTAATTCATTACGCTATGCCAAATTTCGTGCAAATCGAAAGATATTTTGGGACTTTGGTCCATCATTTACCTGAAATCGGACGAAAATATATATGGGAGCTATATCTAAATCTGGACCGATTTTCGGAAAACTTAACACACATCATTCTAGGCTTATTCAGTTCGCTATACCAAATTTCGAACACAGTGGAACTCTGGAACATTTCCTGAGCCATTGCCCAGCAGTTACATGCCATCGGAGACAATTCATGCGAAATGACACTCTTCACGGACAACCGATCTGAGGGGGTGTGAATGGAGGAGATTGATTCTTACTCTTACTAAGCCCCAAAAATATTTTTTAAAAAATCCACGCCTCCTACTAAGCCCGAAAAATATTTTTTAAAAAATCCACGCCTCTTACTAAGCCCGAAAAATATTTTTTAAAAAATCCACGCCTCTTACTAAGCCCCAAAAATATTTTTTTTTAAATTCCACGCCTCTTACTAAGCCCCAAAAATATTTTTTTAAAAAATCCACGCCTCTTACTAAGCCCGAAAAATATTTTTTAAAAAATCCACGCCTCTTACTAAGCCCCCAAAAAAATTTTTTAAAAAATCCACGCCTCTTACTAAGCCCCAAAAATATTTTTTAAAAAATCCACGCCTCTTACTAAGCCCCAAAAAAATATTTTAAAAAATCCACGCCTCTTACTAAGCGCCAAAAATATTTTTTAAAAAATCCACGACTCTTACTAAGCCCCAAAAATATTTTTTTTAAAAAATCCACGCCTCTTACTAAGCCCCAAAAATATTTTTTAAAAAATCCACGCCTCTTACTAAGCCCCAAAAATATTTTTTTTAAAAAATCCACGCCTCTTACTAGGCCCCAAAAATATTTTTTTTAAAAATCCACGCCTCTTACTAAGCCCCAAAAATATTTTTTAAAAAGTACACGCCTCCTACTAAGCCCCAAAAATATTTTTTTTTTAAAAATCCACGCCTCTTACTAAGCCCGAAAAATATTTTTTAGAAAATCCACGCCTCTTACTAAGCCCCAAAAATATTTTTTTTAAAAATCCACGCCTTTTACTAAGCCCCAAAATTTTTTTTAAAAATTCCATGCCTCTTACTAAGCCCCAAAAATATTTTTTTAAAAAATCCATGCCTCTTACTAAGCCCCAAAAAT